>NC_056737.1:855636491-855653991 GCF_019279795.1 Protopterus annectens | reverse complement strand
GAATCAGAGCTGTATTTTAGTTAGTCGTGATTGTGAGCCTTTAGCAGTTCCCTGAATATTTATTTTGTTTCTTGTGTTATCATTGTGCGTCTACATCAACTGTACGTTCAATTTATAGACCATCAGAGCACAATGAGAATATCCTTACCACCTTCAGTAGGAATAAAAGTCAGTGCCAGCATAGGGACAGACATGATCCCTGGCATCTTTCTGAAATTCTTATCTACTCCTTTGTCTCCAGTTTTCTTATATGTAATAGATCTTTGAAATCATCTTATAGTCCTCCTTGATGGAAGCACTCTCAAATATTCCTAATACATAATATGATGAATGAAACTGAGTATATCTAATCCCAGACCCATCAGCCTGACTTCCATTCTAAGTAAGTGTTTTAAAAGAACAATTTTAGCACACTTGCCAAGTGCAGCAGTTGATCATATTTGATCTCAGTAAATATGGGTTTCTTGCCATTGGTCACATTTACACAATTTCCTAGATTTGTACATGAATGTTGTTGAGGAAATTGCTGATGATGTAGCTGCCAAAGCTATTTTTCTACACCATACCAAGACCTTTGATACTATCTCTCATGATTTGTCATTAGAGAACTTAGAAATCTAGGTACTGATCCTTATGATTAAAACCAAATGTTCTTGCCTTGTAATGATCCCTTTAGTTTTCCTGATGTTTGGTTCTGAGGTCTTTTCTATTTAATGACATATTTTCACAGGTCACAAGAATCAATAAAGAATGGTACAGTAACTTTTCTGATAATGCAAAACTGTAGCCCCAGTTTCTTACAATATATTTACTTGTATACTAGGTAGGTGGACCTGGGTTCCAGCAAGGAAGAAAAAACATCAAGTGGAATACAGTTATTATACTGAGCAGGAAAATACAGCAAAGAACAAAAACAAAGTGTTCAAAGGTATTCACAAAGAAAGACAACATTTCAGGATACATACAACAGAATACAGCAATGTATGTGTTTTTTAAATATTAAAAAATAGTAAGGATGAAACAAGCTAATGAATTATGTTCAGTTAATACATTTTAGCAGTCAAACTAATAAGAACAGTGCATACAAAGACCATACTGACCTTCTAAGGCAAGAGAAGCATAGTTTGATGTGATAAAAACTTGTACAGAAGTACAGTGATGGAGGCTATGTAGGAGATAGATGACAGCCTACAGAGTGAAGGAAATTGAAGTATAAGTCAGGTGGTGTTGGACTATAAAATACTGCTCTAGTGCATTAATTAATCTAGAGCTTTTATATTAACCAAACTCTCTAAAACAGTTCCACTTACTCTCCATTTTGAGGCTTGGTCTATCCTTCACTTTGGTCTGAAGACTGTCACATCTTGTTTAACATTAATAAATGTGAAATAATGTATTTTGGGAGCAGTAATGCTGTGAATCTATACAGTGTGAATAATTCTATCATAGGTCAAAAGGTTACTTTTAAAGATTTGGATATATAGTTCTAATATACTACTTTAAGTATGCAAATGACATCATTATATTGTGCTTCAGCATTTTAAAACACAAACTATCTTCTATTTCTTCACAGGAGGACAGCAGTCTAGTTACCCTTTTAACAAGAGACTAATTACATCACCTGTTGAGCACAGTGGACCATTTTGTTGTTACTGAGATGCTGATGTTAGGAAATTAGAGACAATTCAAATATTCTTTAGAAACTATATCCATCCATCCATCTAGCCATAACCCCTTTTCCCATTTTTGCACATATATCATAGAGTGAACAAATTTATGGTGTTATATTTCCCAATTTATTTACTAAGAATATTATAGCCCAGCTGAGGGAGATCTGATACTTGCATAATTTCATAACCAGTGAGATACTGAAAATTTGCTGCAGATTTACTCTGTTTAATCATTCGTAAAATTCATAACAGAAGGAATGATGTTTATTATTGATCAAAACTGCCCAAATATTAAATCTACATTTTTAAGTTAAACATATAAACTGCAGACTCCTCTATCTCATTTTAATGTATAGTCCCATTACCTACCATCATCATTAGACTAATCTGCTGAAAAGTTTAATCTACAAGGCTTGGAATTCTGTCTGCCTCATAGTCTATATGACAGGCTTAGAGCTTGCACATCCAGCACTTTGTAAAACTGTAACATTTACAGCACTATCAAGGACTTGAACCTTCAATAACAGGCATGCAGTGGCATTGTCATGGTGGGATACTTGCAATTTGCAAGATGCTTATTTAAGAGAAGCAAAGATGGTCTCAAGATGGAGGAGAAAGAGAACAAGAGGCCACCTACTCTTTTATTTTACTCAATTTAACTCATCAACTGCTGTTCTCAATGCCTCTCCTTATCTGAGTTGTTTACTGAACTCCCTCTGTCACCCTGCATACTTAATCTGACTATGCTCAGGACTGAGGTGATGATCGAGGTATCCAGGAGCAGCATCACACTGCTATGAATGGAGTGTTTTTCTCTCAAGGTCTAATCCTGCATCTGGCATGTGCATGTATTGCCCAAAGGGTTGGCATGCAATGAGCACTGCATTTTGTCATCAACAGCCTCACATGTGATTCAACTAATGTTCTGCCTCTTTGTAACCCCCCCCCCACTCATCCCTGGTCTCACTAGAGAATCGACTGCTGTGGTGTACCTGAGCACATGGCACATGCCCCTCCATGTCTCTCCCCCCCCATGATAAGTGAGCTATGTAAACTGCTCAAGCTCACCCCTCTTACCTGGTTCCACAAGTGCCAGAGCCACTAATTACACTTGGGTCATCTGGATGGCAGTCAGGGCTTTATTCCTCTCTGGAGGCCATTAGTCTTACTGATAATGCCCAGACTGCCAGCTGTCTTCTAATCTGTCTACTTAACTGCACAGGTTTAGCACAAGGTTCTTTCTGCATTTGATCTCCACAAACACATTAGTCCATCAGGACTGTTTTAGTATTGCATATTTGCACAGTAGTGACATAGTGAGCAGTATCAGTACTCATATTTTTATGCCTGTGTTGTACTGCTACTAGATGCAGAACACATGAACATAGTTTCATTCAAGGATCATGATACATTGCTTCTTTGAAGAGATACAGTAGCATATGACATTTACCCTAGATAGTTGCTTCCACATGTTTATTATTATATGAAAGAGTCTTTAAACCTGATGTGTTGAAAACTGAGGAGCATTGTTGCTGTCAGTAAGTAAACTCATCTGCAGAATGAGCTGCTGTGGGAAAAGGAAAATATAAACAGAGAGAAAGAGACAATCTGATAAAGCAAAAGAAATGTGAAATTAGTTAACATTTTTTAAGAATATTAGTTAAGGAAAACTATAAAGTAAATATTAATTTCTTATAGTTTCATAGGTAAATAGTAGGCTAGCTGCCCTTCCAGGCCATTTTAAGCCCAGCCAGTTTCCCTTTTAGTGCTGGAAATAACCTTTCCTATCTGGTTATAGACTGACCTTACCCATCCCATGGTTGATAATTATATATTACCCCCTAAATGAATAATTGGGGTCATACCATAAATAATTTGAGGGATTCATGCACAGGACAAAGCATTTAGGAGCTGCAACTAGCTGCGGTGGTGGTGCTGCGGTAACGTTGTCACCTCACAGTAAGACGTTGTCCTGTTTGATTCTCAGCTAAAGCGTCTTCTGTGTGGAGACATGCGTGAATGGGCGCACCATCGTTGAAGGTTGTGCATTAGGGTTGACAACTCGGTAAGTAAAAATCTACTGCCAATCATTAGCGGACTGGAGTTCTGCTGTGGTGACCCCTAACCGGGAAAAGCCAAAAGATACAACAACATCTGTCCATTAGTAGTACTGGAGACAGTCTTGGGGTAAATGTTCTCTTTCCCATACAGAGATCTGAGGTGTGCTGGACAGGGATGAACTTTATTTTATGTGGATGTTGAGTCTGTGCCACAGTAGCGGTATCCTCTGCAAAATATATTTGTCCCACCAAACCCTTCAGTTGACGTTGCATAAGAGGTTTAGATCGCTAGACCAAGTATTTCTGATACCATTTGACTTGCTGTCGTGCAGTAAATCTATCAGTAATGAGTCAGAAGATGCCTTACTTGGCAGACACATGTCACCTCTTAGAAGTCTGTAGGATACCAAGTATAGTAACAGGCTGTGAATTGGTCCATATAGGACATGTTTAGGCCTT
This sequence comes from Protopterus annectens, assembly GCF_019279795.1. NCBI lineage: Eukaryota > Metazoa > Chordata > Ceratodontiformes > Protopteridae > Protopterus > Protopterus annectens. The sequence continues at coordinate 855,649,802 of NC_056737.1, read as the reverse complement.
GTATCCTTTTATTAAGGTATCTCTGTGGGTGTGCCATTGTTGCATGCGTCTGGATAGGTACATGGCAAAAGGTGCATTATATTCAATGATTGGCCTAATGAGGACTGAGTAAAGGGGACAATGACATCCCTAGATCTAGACACATTTCCTTTGTTTATAAGCTGCGCAATATAGGAGGACTTTCTTACAACAACAGACACATGTTGGTCAAAAGTTAAGTCATTGTCCACATAAGTTCCCAAAGTCCGAACAACTGGGTCAACTTTTAGGGTCATATTTTCAGTGTGGTAGTTTTCTGGGATAGATGACTTCCCAAAGGATACAATAATGCATTTCCTGGCATTTAGTTTCACACCATGATTTTTGACGTGTTATTTATTTGAGACAAATTTTCCTGCAGGATAGCTAAGCCATTTTCGGATTCAATAACAACATCTAACTTGCAGTCATCTGCAAACTTAGTCAGCCAGAGCCCTGTTGCACTGGCTTTTACTTCAGAAAAGTAGATGCTAAACTGGAGAGGTCCCAGCACAGAACCCTAGGGGCCTCTACCAGTGAATGGTCTCTTTGTGGAGGTAATTTGTCTTATTTTGATTATCAGTATCTCACCTGTGAGCCAGCTGGCAGACCAATGAGTGACATAGTGATTTATTCAAAGTTTATTTAGTTTTTCTGCTATGCCTGAGTGGGGAATTGAGTCAAAAGGTTTGGCTAGGTTGAGGTATGCAGTGTGTACCATTTTGCCTTCATCCATTGCTTTGGTGACCTTTTCAAAAAAATCTACCAAGTTGAGTTAACATGACCTGCCCTTGAATCAAAACTGTGATGGATCTAGTGTTTGGAGGTTCCCTATGTCCTGATTGATTAATTCTATGACAAGTCTTTCTATGGCTATATATATATGAGGCTCATCAGATGTATGGATCTGTAATTGCCTTGGTCTGTGAAAGGTCTTCCATTATGCAGGGGGAATGACTGTAGCTGTTCTTCACTCACTTGGTACAAAACCTGAATGAAGGCTAAGATCGAACAGTGTTGTTAGGGATGTGGCTAAATCATGCTTCATGCTATTTAAGATGCATCCAGGGATATTGTCATGAACCATCAATGCAGTATTTTTAGCTTTTGATAGCACTTTTAGGACTTAGTCTTGTGTGATAGCTGGAGGTGGGCCAGTTTCAGGTATACCTAGAGGGACACACAAAGGGGAGAGAGGAGTAAAGTTAGAGCTAAATGTATTGGCCAGTGGGTTTGTTATATCTTAAGTCTCAGTGTTAAGTAACATAATTCACAATCAGCTCAGCACATTGCTGCATTGTGCTTTTGAGATTACAAACATAACTAAAAATGTCTTGTGATTGTCTTTGGCTTGAGTAGCTATTTATTTAAATATTATACTTACTTACTAACATTTGACTATTGGGAAAGTCCAACTGGGTAGAAGCCCATTTTCAGTGGAGGATAGGGGAGAAAAGCTCCAAATTATTACAAGACATTTTAAGAAGAATAATTTTACAATCTTTAAAAATAAAACAAAAATATCTGCAGTTTAAATAATTATAATAAATTAGATATAATATAAAAATATTGGTTAAGAATCGCTGCAAGTTATATGACAATCATTTAATATTTGCAGAATTTTCAACAATTTTTAGAGAAATTAAAGGTAAGTTAGTCTAATACAAACAGTAATTACAATATGAAGTGAGAGAAAAACAGGCTTATGGTATATTTAGAGAGAAATTCAGGGAAGAGAATTTGATAGAAGTAAGGATGTAAGTGAAAATAAGACAGTAAGGAGCTATAAGGAATGAAAAGGTACATGTTCACATTCAGGGATATAGCTTATCCTGTTTTTGAGCAAGAACAGAGACAGATGTTTAGATAGGAAGTCTTTCAGAGTGGTTTTGAAAGATGGAAAGGGAGTGTATTGACCTAATGGATACAGTAAGGAGTTCCAGGCCTTAGCCACCTTGTACAAGTACAGATAATGCCCAGCAGATTTGATAGATTTGTATACAGACAGGAGTTTTTGGTCACTGGATCGCAATGGGGACATAGTTTTGCAAAATGGTTTTTAGTGCTGGACAGACAGATGGATGCTGGATAATTTTATAGGTGGTAAGAAGCTGTGTGCATGTTAGTTAATGTGGCAGTTCTAACCAGCTTAGGCTTTTTAGTGCCATACAGTGGTGGGTTCTGAAAGGGGTATTTGCTGCAAATTTAGCAGCTTTGTTGAAGCATTGTTCAAGTTTAGATTTTTCAGAAGTCCGGAGGTTACAGAGGATGGGAACACCATAAAGAAGTGTGGGGAGAAGATAAGTACAGGCAAGTGTAGTTTTAGTTACATCTGTGAGAAAGTTTTTGGCTGTGTAAAGCATCTCTACTTTTCATGAATTTTTCTCATGCAATTTTGCACATGCATGTTTAATGTAAGATTATCATCCACTATCACTCCTAATAATTTGCTATGAGAAGTGACTTCAATGGTTGTATTATCAACAGAGAAGACTTTAAATTTTGTTTTTTTCACGAGAGAGGGGTTTGGGGGAAAAATGTAGTTTGGTCTTTATTGAGTTGAGCATGTGTTGTGAGTTATGATGCCATGTTTCAGTAGCTGTTAAATCTTCCTGAGTAATTTTTTGGAGGTGTATCATGCTGTCAGATGTGCAAATGAGAGTGGAATAATCTGTGTATTGCATTGGGGGGTCTGTTGTGTGGATGTTTAGAGGGTGTTGGTGAAAATATTAAAGAGGAGGATACAGCCTTGTGGTACACTGTTGGTGACTAGGAGGTAAGGAGAGTGAGCATGGAGTGCCATTTTACTGACGGATACTTATTGGTAGTTTTTGAACCTCAGGTCAAAGAAAACTGAAATCAATCAGTTTATATCCAATACAAAGCAATTAACAAAGAGATGCCAAATTAAAACAGTTTTGAGCCTCAGTCTTGGCTTTGGTGGATTTTATTAAGCTCCTAAGTTGTTTATTTCAGTGGCAATGACTCCAGCATTCTGGGAATTACTCTTCTTACTTTTGGTCAAAATTATTTTCCTTTTATTATAAAGTTTGTTGATGTTATGGTTCTACCATGTGGGTTTTTCTGTGGGGTTTGCCCTGCACTTGTTTCTACAGGGTACTGTTGCATCTCTGCAGTGGTTTACATGCAGATATAGTGCGGTGGTATATATTTTTATGTATTCAGTGGTGTTAACTGTGCTTGGTGGGGATCTGAAGCTTGCCAACTTATCACTTAGGAGTAGGTGGTTTGTCTTGAAGAATTTTCTAACAGTACCCTGGGTGGAAATAATCTCTGGTTTCAGTTTTATTTTGAAGGAAACTGCTTTATGGTCAGACCTAACAAGTGATAAAGGGATGGTGCAAGATGCATCCATATTAGTAAGGACAAGATCCAAGACGTTATTCCCTCTAGTTGGCACTTTGACTAAATGTTCCAGTGCATTTGTATTGACAAAGTCCAGGAATCTCTGTGCTTGTGCATAAATGGTGGTACAGGTTTACCAGGCTATAGTTGGATAGATTAGATCACCAAGGAAAGCAGTACTCGGTTTAATACTGAGTGATTCTAGTTCCTGTAGATAGGCATTGTGACTTTCATTTGTCATAAAAGGAGTTCTATAGCTAGCTAATATATGGTGCAGAACCTTTCTGATAGTTATTTGGATATGAAAAAGCTCTAGTACACCATGCTGCTTTACCAGCCTTGATGCAAATCTCTTCTGAATGTAGACTGATACACTTCCAACCTTTTTCCCCTCCTGTGCAGTAGCTGGTCTAAATTTGCGTAAGGCTTTATATCCCTGCACAACCTGACTGCTTTTCACTATTTTAAGCCATATCTCAGTCACTACATGGATGCCAATGTCTTCCTGGGTGAGAAGGACTTGTAGGGAGCAAAGTTACTTCTTCACGTTCCAAGCATTGATCAGTGATACCTTCATATTTTCCTTTGCTTGTTTCATTATGTTGGTAGGTTTATCAGATTGGCATTGCCTAAGAAAGGAACTATAGGGTGGAACAATGTCTTTGCCAGTAATTGAAACCATAGAGGTGAGAGATGCAGGCCATTCCTGGCAAAGCAGCATGATCTGTTGATCATATCCTCCCAAGCTGACAAATGTTTGACCCCGTTTGAATGGCAAACTTATGTTAGTTGCAGAAAATGTAAATTAATAAAACATAAAACACTTTAAAAGCATATAACCAACTTAATAAATATAATCATGGTATAATATAAATTCGCCTTATCCTGACATTTAAAAAGGCCTGGCTCCCAGATTTGATCACTGGGGTTTCCATCATGACATCACCACACCAAGAATGAGGAAACCTAATTTTGCGCATATAAAAAACATGCTATATTGCTATAACATGTAAGACAACCCCCAGGATTCAGTAAGCCCTGCACGGTGTGCAGGAATAGTACAGGAGCTGCTAGAGGCAATATGGCCACCGGGAGATCCAGGAACAAGCTCCCAGGACATGCACGAACACCCCTGCACTATTCCTGCACTGACACAGCTCCTGTATGCTAATTACCCCATTTGCAGGAGAAAACCATGCAAATGAGGTGAATTAGTGATCCAGGAAGCTGGCAGCCATCAATGCAGGATTAGTGTAACCTGCAGAAATGTACTCGGTTAGTAACCGAGTACATTTCTGCAAACTACAAAATGGAGCCATGACAGCTCCAAATAAAGGGTGTATATAATGTGTAAAGCATGCCAGTGACCAAATATATGGCCACTGGCATGGCAAACAGTTGCAAAAAAAAAAAAAAACTTTTATTTTTTTTTTTTTGGCTGATTTTGGCCGTTTAAGCGTAGAGCAGTGGCGCGCAAATGGGATCGGCCCAAAAATAAAAGAAAAACCCTGAAAAAAGCTTTCTCTGCAAAATAACAATTTTTGCCATTATTGTCAATGTCAGGCAGAAGATAACAAGGCCAGTGAATAATGGTTGTTAAGGGGGAAGGCTCAGTGTGGGACTTGTAACTAGGTATTACCAGGCAATCCTATGCAAATGGGGGGAATGATACTGAATCACAAATTTCCCTTCATGGCTAGCCTGCACCCAACTGTGTAGGTGCAGGAAAACCATGGTGCAAGCCTAAGAGCTAGCTGACATTATAGAGGGGTGTGTCAAGCATACTGTAAGCTTATTAGAGCTCTGTGGCTTGGGTTTGCCCGTGGGGGGTGTTTCTGAATCTGCCTAGCACTCTTTACATTGCCTAAATGGGTGTTGGTGCCGCACACCAGGGTTTAAACAAAAAAAAAAGTAAACCAGGAAATAGCAGCTCTGTTCACATCTGAGCACTGTGTTTGCATGGTGTGCCCCTGGGCTTAAACAGGAAGGCAATGGGAAGGGAAAACAGCAGTAGGAAAGTAATGAAGGAGAACTAGCATAGCTGGCAGGTGAAATGTAACAGAATCAGCCAATTACACAGGCAGCAGCCAGCCCAGCCCAGCACACTACTATAAACTATGCAAACACCTTTTTCTCTGGTTTTTCCCACAAACTCTATACCACTAGTGTACACAAAAGGGGACATTTTACCTAACAAAATCAACAAAATGATAGGGGGTGCATTCACTCTCATAAATCAACATGTGGAAGGGGCTAAGGGTGGTGAGGATGAGAATGCTGATGACCAGCCCACAGTGAGGAGAAGGAGAAGAGTGCACAGACCCAGGGTAAACCTACCAGGGGCTACATGAGCTGAAGATAGTGGAGCACTATAGGGAGGACAGGGACCTCCTACAGCAAACTGTTGAGCTGTGCCGGCCATGCCTCACACACAGAACCAACAGAGGGGAACCCATCCCAGTGGATACCAAGGTATACGTAGGCTTAAGAATACTAGCTACAGGAACCTTCCAAAGGCCAAGTGGTAATATCATGGGGATCTCACAGGCATCAGCATCCAGGGTATTCCACCAGTTCCTGGACACCATGTCAGCACATACCGGTGAGCACATATATTTCCTCAACACCCGTCAGGCGTTGACCAGCAATATGCATCTCTTCCACCAAATAGAAAATACCCTGAGGTAGTGGGTGCTATAGACTGCACGTGCACACACATCAAAGCACCACCCGGTGAGCAGGATAGGGTCTACATAAACTGCAAGGGCTTCCCCTCCATCAACTGCCAGATCATGTGCAATGCCCAGGGCATTATAATGAATGAGTGTGCTGGCAGCCCTGGAAGGTATCACGACTCCCACATCTGGCATATGATGCAGCTGTACCAGAGATTTGCCAGTGGGAACATCACATATGGCCACCTAGTGGGGGATGCTGGTTATGCATTGGAGCCATGGCTGATGACACCCATCAGAAATGCACACACACCCGAACAAAAACTCCATAATGAAGCACACGCACTGACCAGAATCATAATAGAGCATGTCTTTGGGATGTTCAAGTCATGGTTCTGGTGCCTGGACATATCCTGTGGAGCCTTGCAGTACTCACCAGCTACATATACCCAAATTGTCATCGTATGTGCCATGCTACACAATATGGTCCTGTGGAAACAGCTGCAGCTGGAACAGCATGGGGCAGGGCCACACAGCCCCCCACTATTGCCAAGGCCTGCACAGGCACAGAGTGACTTGGAGGAGGAACAAACTGAGCCTGCCCCAGTAGGCAAAAGGAGGCATGCCCAGTATGCCCAGGCCTTGGCAAAGAGGCTATGCATAGCACATACACTGACATGGTAGGAATCTAGGAAATGACACCTCTCTCTGACTTGCACATACAGTAAAAGAGATGCCAAACATGACACTACCTGTGCTTAACCATGTATAGGGAGTGTACTATGTGCATCTGACATAGTCAGCCCTCCAGCACCATCCTCAGTACTGGCACAGCCACAAGGTAAGGCACTCACCCTATCAATTGCTGAATGGAGAAGTATGTTCTGCTACTTGTATCTATGGTATGGATGTGAGCATGTAAGGGAATCGGGTGGCTGAATGGGATGCCAGCAGATAGTAGACACCTATATCAGCAGCATGAAATGTGAAACAAATACTGGTGTCAACATAGTAGCCAGTACTAGACAAGGTGACAAAATCCACTGCAGGACATGCATTGGGCCAAATGTGTGCCCATAGGACACACACATGCAAGTCAGTGAGGCTCACATACCCACCACCAGCCTCAGCCAGCAGGACAGGCATCGACAAACACAAATAAAGGCTGTGCTAAGGCCTCTGATTGATGGCTATGGAGAACAGCCCCCCTGCAGACTTACACAGACAGACTACAACAGGTCAGGCTGTGGAATGTTAGTTCTGAAGGGTAAGAAGTCTGAAACTGAAATGTAGGTCAATAAAACCTAAGAACTGAAGTACACTGATATGCCTCTAGTCTGCATGATAGGTCAGAATACAGAAGGAAATGAAGTACCTGAAATACCAGTACAGTCATAGCAAATGTGTACAGTTGTCAGGTGTGTGTCCCCCACCACAATCCGATGTAGAAATGTAGTAACATGTATGTGTAGGCATAATAACAGTGGAGCGCAGATTACCCGAGCCAACCAAAGTAGCAGGATAGATTGTAGCACGTGTACAATATGCAGGGCTGTGTATGTCAGGTTGCTGTGTGTTGTATATTGTGTGAGAGTGGTCAGCATGTAGGCATGGTGGGTTGTGTCCTGATGGCCAATGGCCAGTACTGCCGATGACAGGACCAAGTTCTCACAACTGCAGTGCCAAACACAATGCATCCCAGCAAGACACATTCCAGCAGTAAGCCATACTAATTGTTCAGATGTAATATCTGTTACCATCTGAAAGATGGACATGGCATGAATATGGGCCCAGATATACAAACAGTACACAGATGGAAGTACCCTAGACAGAGAGTATATAAATGCTACTGTCAAATGGACACACCTTTGGAATTGTACATACAGGTTAGCAGCAGATTAGTTGGGTTTGTAGTATGGAATACTGATGTCATCTGGCCAAACACTGGCAGACCACAAAAGTCACAGGTATGAAGTACTGAGTGACTGCTGATGTTCCTACACAAGCCAGCATAAGTGGAATGCCTCACGTATATCTGTGAGTCAGCTGCAAGTAGCTTCCGTAGCACACATGCACCAAGCTCCCCCACCATCAGCCACAGGTACCTCACACGTCTTATCCCTGCTGTTGGGAATGAGTACAATATGACCCGCAAGTCTGTATGGGAATAGCCACAGAATGCAGCATGCTGAAGAGGTGTCCCATGAAGGTGTGTCCCTAGCTGTAAGCAGCACCCTGCCAGCATCCACACCACTGGATCAATAAGGACAGAAACTAGTGACATTAACACCTTGCACACCTACCCTGTCACCCCAGGGGAATATAGTGGTTTGCAGCCTGGGACTGTATGAGTGACACAATGCAACGGCCTGCTACAGATGGCCTGCATCACTACCAAATGCCCTACAGTCCTCTGTCAAAGCCCTGTGTCTCATCCGTACTGCCAATGTATGTTATCTCATGGACTACCAAATAACATTATAACACAGTCCACAAAACCCAAATGCAAGGCCATCTCAACAAATCCCAGTAGCATGTCTACCATGTCCTACTGCATGAACTGTGGACCAACCCCTAAATACTGCTGGGATGACGTGATAGCTATAGGGAACTTAGCAGATAATGTTTGCAAAATGTGCACAAGAGGATAGAATAACAAAGGGGGGGGGGGGTCGTAGCATGGATGCCATAGAGTGTGTGAAGTCTGAAACACAGCTGTGTGCACATACTATCCCTGCCTGCAAACACAGGAATAGGTGGCTACAAACCTGCTTATAAACCACAATGTGAAGGGGTAATGACCAGATATATGAGCCCTGCCTCTGGGTAACCTTTGTGAATCTGTACAGCTGTGAGGTATGGCCACAGCAGGATATGGCCATACTGTCATGTTGATGGATGTACAAGCATGGGATCCTCAGCCACCACTGTACCAATGTGCTGAACCATTTACACAGACCCATCAGCAAGTGTCTGCAGCTTCTCCTCCAGAATGGCATGATTGTGCAAGAATATGTAGGCTGGAGACCACAATACTGGACACAGATGCTTTCACCCTGTGTTCCCCAGGAAATTACTGTGAGCAAATATGTATACCTGACAGTAGTTGATGGTGTAAAACAGTACATATGTCTGAATATCTCTGATAACACCAAAACCATGTAGCAGAAGCAGCACAGACACAAGTACCTACAGTAACCCACTACCCTTTGCCCATTGTGACCCCATATTGTCAACCGATCTACAGATATCTTGCAGAAACAGGTTGCAACTGTAGGTCTAGAACACAAAAGCCTGCACTGGAGTACAACCCACCTGGAATGGATTCACACGTTTAATACAAAAGGTCATACTAGGCATGCTCCCACACTTAGAGAAACAAAGCCCATGTCTGACAACAAAATAATGAAAGGTCATACTGGGCATGCTCCTAGCCCATGTCAGGCAACAACAGTGGACTATACATTTCTGACAGTCACAGATGTTTGTGCACACACTCCACATTGCACATCAGTCATGGTTTGCACACACATCGGACAAGAATACACACATATATCCAAGGACAACACACTATAATAGGCCAAACTTACACATACATAGATGTGTGGAAGAGTGACAGACAGTGTCAAAGAGCCTCCCATCATGAGGCTTGTCCCACCCAGCACATATCCAACTGGCTAAAACTATATGATGTGCAAATATCAATCACTCTAGACATTTGCTTCTAGTATCCCTCAGCACTATAGTGTCTGTGGTGCTTGTGATAACTGTGTAACATGACTGTACAAGTCATTATTCATCTAGCAGTTGTTTACATGTACCTGTTAAATGTAAACCTATGTGTGACTGAGTGTTGTGTGTGTACTTCAGGATGAATGGTTTATGGCCCATTCATACACACTGCACTCCTCATTGCCCTACTTTCGCAAGCCTGCTGATGTCACTCCTTGAAATACACCTTTGGGGAAGAAGTAGCCGTATAAGCTCTGTGGCGTGTGCTACAACTGTGTAATGCTATAGTGTGATGTATTAGTTAGGCAGGAGTTCTAATCCCAGACATGAAGACTCTGTGTGTGTGGGTGTGTGTGTTTGTGTGTGTGTGTGTGTGTGTGTGTGTGTGTGTGTGTGTGTGTGTGTGTGTGTGTGTGTGTGTAGAGATCAATGCTTTTATGGCCATTCACAGTCACTAGGCACTCCTAAAAATGGAGAACATCGATATCTGTGCAGTAACAGAGACTTGGTTCCAGGCTGCAGAGAGCACCCCTGCAATACCAGGCTGCAACTCTTACCACACCTGTCGGCCACCAAACTAGGACCAAAACACAAAAGGTGGAGGAGTGTACATATTCACCAAGGATATTCACACCACCGGGCTAGTTGCCCAGCACAATGCATCTGAAATTCTCCAGGTGCAGCTAACACTAGGTAAGACTGCAATCCAAATTGTATAGCTTGCTAAAGATCCCCCACCATGCCCCAAGATTCTCACTAAACCTTTCTAAACATACTGGAAAATATTAAGATACAACCAAACACCTTAATGCTGGGTGATTTCAACTACCCTGCCATTAACTGGAAAAATTACTTATCTACCAACAACTTTGCCCAACGGTTCATGGAATTCATAATTCCCAATGGCCTGGATCAACTACCCATAGTTCCACCAGGTGTTCCAATATCCTATACCTGGTCATTACCAATATGGGTAATCAATGCTCCACACCTATGGTCACCCCCTCGGTGGTCAGGCCTGACCATAAGCTAATTACCCTTGACATCCCTCCCCCACCCCCAGTAAGGAAACCTCTGTAAAAACTTCTCCAAAGCCAACTTCATGCTACACAAGTCAGAAGTGACAAACATCACGACACCCATGCAGACAGGAATTGAAACTTCGACTGCTGAATCCTACACTAAGGCGCTGTATGAGCACATCCACTCATGCATGGATTGTGCCATCCCAAATAGAACCAAGATGCTCTTCTCCAAGAAAAGGAAGACAATCTGGTGTTCCCCTGCCATAAACAAACTTTACAACAAAAGGAAGAAACTGTTGCAGAAAAGAAGAAAATCCCAGGATGCAAAAAACTCCCTTACAAGCCTCAGTAAGAAGCTGAGATCCCTCATAAAATCCTCTAGAGCTAGTTATGAAAACAATACAGCCAAAGATTCCAAAGACAACCACAAGCCGTTCTATAGCTGTATCAGTAATCTAAATGGCAATGCTCAGATCTGCTCTGAGCTATAACAGAATGGCATTAAATATACGGATCCCAAGGATATTGCCAATATCCTAGCAGATCAATTCAACTGCAACCCCCTCTCACCCCTAAAGGGCCCCATCTCAATAATGAAAGATTGCCAGATTCCAGTAATAATGGCCACACAGATAAAAACCACACTCTCCAAAGCTAAGAATACATCCATGTGATCAGACAACATCCCGGGCTGTGTGCTAAATCAACATGAATTGGCACATCACCTAAGTGCCATGTTTAATCATAGCCTCACCTCAGGCTTTGTGCCCACTGAGTGGTGCACAGCTACTGTTATCCCACTCCACAAGGGGGGATCCATCTTGGATCCTGGGAACTACCACCCCATCAGTCTGACAAGCCTGATCTGCAAGGCCATGGAATGTATTATCATGGAACTTATAAACAAAGACATTGGCAACCTTCAAACACTGGACCCCACCAAGTTAGGGTTCATGAAGGGCCAATCTTGTCTCATGAACCTGATTGACTTCTTTGAATCAGTCTCCAGAGCTGTGGAGAATGGTAAGGTGGCCCACACAGCCTATCTGGACCTCACCAAGGCCTTCAACACCATCCCCAACTCTGGAATCACAGAAAAACTTACTAAGCTGGGCATTAATCCCTACATCACTCGATGGGTTGCCAACTGGGTTACTGACAGAACCCACACTGTAAAAGTAGCCAACTCCAAATCCAGCTCTAGACAAGTGATAAGTGGAGTACCTCGGGGTTCAGTCCTGGGACAGCTCTTGTTTGGCATCTACTTCTTTGAAGTACAGGCCAATACTAAGGGACTCTAGTTAACAAAGTTCACAGATGACTGCAAACTGGGAGACATTACTGAATCCCCAAATGATGTGGATATTCTACAAAAGGGCCTTACAGAAACAGATGCTTGGTGCCAGAGCCATGGGCTCAAGTTTAATGCAAAGAAATGTATAGTTATCCACTTTGGGAAAAAACATGTACCCATGAATTACCACTTAGGTGGCAGCACACTAAACACCGAAAGTGTGATGAGAGACTTGGGGACACAGGTGGACAGTGGTCTCACCTTCGATAACCACATCACCACAACAGTCAGGAAATCCTTCTATACCTGACATAACTGTCCATTTTGCATCCACTTATTGCTGTATGTGTGTATTGAAATGTATGATGTTCCCTCGCACATATCATGCAGCACTGTCATTCACCAGTAGGGGACATGTATTTATATAAATATGTGTGTGTGTGCTTGTATATATGTAGTATATGTAGACATACACGTATATATATATATATATATATATATATATATATATATATATATATACACACACACACACACACACACACACACACATATAGGTGTCTATATCTGTAGACACACATGTATATATATATATATATATATATATATATATATACACACACACACACATGTATATATATATATATATATATATATATATATGTGTGTGTGTGTGTGTATGTGTGTGTGTGTGTGTATATATATATATATATATATATATATATATATATATATATATATATATATATATACATATATATATATATATATATATATATATATATAGTGCATTCGGTCATCAGGTCCACACTCTCTAACTCTCCTTCTTGCACAGCTGCACTGTTCTGCCTTGCTACAACAAAGACAGGTGCCACATGTGGACACAGCCTAACATTAGGGGGTATATAGAGGGACAGATTGCAGGTACGCCTATTACACACCTATGGCATTTGTGCATGCTACATTACACATTAACATGACTGTCCTGCAAGTGGTGGACTCTGAAAATCGTGTGTCCATCATAATGGCATTACTTCCACCACTAGCTATTGGCCACACTAATATACATGTCTTGTAGTACACAACACACACTATGACGGCTTACATCTTATCAGTCAGTGCTGATCTACACAGTTGACAGGTATGTCCCACTGCCCACAGGGACAGACACTATTGTCCATAGTAGTTGCTCAGCTGGACA
>NC_056737.1:855513991-855631491 GCF_019279795.1 Protopterus annectens | reverse complement strand
TAAATGCTGCCTAAATGTCAGAGATCATCACACTGATATGCCAGGGGAACAGGGTAACTGGCAGCAGATATGGGCCGATTATCTGGACATTCTGGACAAATCTGTACAGTTGAGGGGTATGATTCTGCATACAGCTTACTACCACTCACAGGATTCGAACCATGGCTGTGTCTGCTAAAAATAAAACAGTGTACATCACAGTTGAGTGTGCTATATGGATATTGCTGTGTATCCCTTCTCTGATTTCTGTCTATAAGTCTCCCGTAGTTTTACAATCTGACCTTGTAATTACAACACTCTTATACAGGGTTTCCTAGACAGTTTTATTATGTAGCACTGTGTGGATGACAGCGATGAGTAATACCTTATTATTCAGAGAAACTGCAACACTAACAATGCCATACAATACTAGACTAAACAGTACCAGTCCAGGATTTCAATCTTTTATTACTAGGCACAGTTTTCATATCTGACAGTCTTGTGGGGGTAATGTTTGTTAACACTACCTGAATGTTGCCACACATATTACCAGATTCCACATTATTATTATGCACATATGTCTCACTCTGTTACTGCACACACTCTGGTCATAGCTTCACAACATGGGGGTGGAGATGGGACATAGTTTGCTTATTACTCTCATAACATTTTGGTGAGTTGCTAGAGTGACAGGTTTGTTCTTATAGATATATTTCTGAGAGTTATGATGTCTGACAATCAGTTGTATGTCATTATTTGCTGCCTAAACTTCTGGGATCATCCCACTGATTTGCCAGGGGGACAAGGTGACAGGCAGGAGAATTACACCAATTATCTGGACTTTCTGACAATATCTGTAGAGTTATGGGTTATGATTCTGCATACAACTTACTACCACTCCCAGAATTCGAACCATGGCTGTGTGTGCTAAAAATACAACACTTCACATCTCAGTTGAGTGTGCTGTTTGGATTATGTTATCTATCTTTTCACTGTTTTCTGTCTAAGTCTCTCTCAGTTGTACAATATGACCTTGTGATTACAACAGTCATATACAGACATTACTACACATTTTATTTACATATCACAGTGTGGGTAACAGTGCTCAGTATGACAGTACTATTAAGAGAATGCAACACTACATTACCATATGATACCAGAGTAAACACAAGCAGTCCAGGAGTTAGGCCTTTATGTCCAAACTGTTACCCTTTTATTTACATACAACCTATATGAGACTCTTCCTGCTATATTGTCTGGTTTATTCAGTACATGCCATACACAATACAGGTTTTATACTGGCAATTAACTTTCTACTACTTTTAGATTTATTTCTTATGACAGTACATGCAAGATTATTACTAACCTGCCTCGCGACACAGCCTCTGCAGCCTACAGGCATGGGCTTCCTGATTCACAGCCTGCTCTGCTGCCAGAGTCAAAGACATAAGAGGAATATTTAGCTATATCTATCCATAATATACATGAGCTGGCAGTTAATAAACAGGTAGTAGGATGAGTACTTACACACAGTTGGGACATCACCCAACTGCCTAGCTTCTTGGATCCACTGATCCAAGAGCTCCCTCTTCCTCTGTTTCAGGACAGCATAGTGATGCCTGACCTGCTCACCAGTTCGATGGACGCCAGTGGCACTGGTGAGGTCACAGGCGAGACAGTCCCAGGTTTCCGCTTTATATTGGGAACCCTGGTACTGTCCCTGCAGCAGTCTCTGGTCATGGTCTTTTACAAGGAGTCCTGCCATGACTCTGGACTCCTGGATCCCCCAGCACTGTGCTTGGAAGTGCAATCCTTCTCCAACACCGGCCACAGTGTCTACAGGAGGAAGTTGCAACCAGTTATGAGATGCATTCCCACCTGTGGGTTTTAAATAGGGCCAATTTCCCACACTTTGCAGTGATTGGATGGTTTTGAAAATGCTAAGCTATGGGCAAACCTGCTTACCTAAGGTTAACATTGTTTAAAGGGGTATACCAATGGGCAAACTGATTTAGCTGGGCTACACATTGCTTACAGCTAGTAAGCAGGGGTGTGCAATGCTTAGCATTGCTTATTTTTAAATTTGAACACTATTTGCTGTTTGGCATTGATTTATCATTTATTACATGTTATATATTACTTTAGTATCCGTGATTCATGTACACATATACTGTATGGGGTCCTTGTGTTTATTGGGGGATTTCACCACTTTATTACAATAACACCTCACATCTGGACTTAATGCAGTACTCCAGTTCACATACATATGTTATGTAGTAGGTTATGCAACATAAAACTGTTTATAGATTCCTTTCACATGTAAATTGTGATTTTGCTATAGTGAGGATCTGTTTGGGTATACTCCATTTTATGTACAGATGTGATGGCTTACTGGTTAACTGCTGTGACTATAGTGTACAGGATCATGGGTTCAAGACCTGCAAGGCCTGTTTATTTTGTTGCTGGGAAGAACAGAGCCTATTGGATACAGAGTGATTAAAGCACTTTTAAACAGTTGTAAGTGGGTTTGCACGGGTTTGTGCGATGGTAAGCAATGCTAACTTCTGGTTAAATATGCTTTGAGAGAGTTAGTTTCAAAATTGCTTAACCTGTGTGTGCATTGCTTACCCCTGCGCAAACTAGCTTAAACCTGCTTACTACTGCTTAATAGTGCTTACTCCCACACTAATTTAAAAAGATTTGAAACATGGGTCTTAGGAAAGTGGTAGATTTGGACATTCTATGGATTTATCATTAATCACACATTATACCTTCATTTAGTATCCCTGATTCATGTGTACGTATACTATATGGCGCACTGGTTTTTATCTGTGGATTTTACCACTTTATTACAATAACACCTCACATGTGCACTTAATGCAGTAGTCCACTTCACAAATATATGTTATTTAGTAGGTTATACAGCAAAAAAATGTCCATAAAGTGATTTGACATGGAAAATGGAATTTACTACAGTGAGAATCAAACCAGGAATAACTGCTCGCAAAGTAAACACTCTGACCACTACACTATTGCAGTACTGATTCAATTGAATGTATCTTGCTATTTATCTTCTTGTGCTATTTAAGCTACAGTATTCATAGCTATGCAATGAGCAAACCCACGCACCTACGGTTAAATTTAATCTGTTTGATAAAAAAAATCTCTACTGCTATTTTCTCTAGGAAGGGACAGTTTTCACTTATTGCTGTGGATTCCTGCATGCATCTGCACATTTGGCAGACATCCTAGCAACCCCCCATACCTCTCAACCTCTTCATGCAAATTATCTAGACAAAGCTTGACAACATGAGGTCCAACTACAGACATATTTTAATTATTGCTCTTATAAACTTGGAAAAGTTGCTAGTGTAACAGGTCTGTTTTAATATACGTTTTCTGATGGATTTGAAGTCTGAAACTGAAATGTATGCCATTATTTACCTACTTCAATCCTGAGATCATCCCAGTGATTTGCCAGGACAAATGGGGTAATGTATGGTTGAAAATTCTGGACATTTTGCAATGATTTGTACAGTTGGGAGGTATGCAGCCTTCTATGAGCCTCCTATGAGTGTTCTCACTCATTGTAATTGCCAAATGGCACTTCCAGAGTGTAGGGGAGTGTGTATTGTGAGAGCTCTGCTCTCAGACACACCCCTGCACTCATCCATGCTCAGTGTCCGTTTAGGAGCAAAGGCAGCAAGTCTTCATTACTATGCATGGTGCGCTGCCATGCTGCCCTTAAATGGTCATTTCCGTGCAGACATAACTTATTCCTGGACGGAAGATTAGTGAATCCCAGGGAACATATTTAGCAAGTGTTTACATAAATAAAAAGGTATAAGATGCTGCATAAATGTCATTAGGAGTTTATGCAAGTACCTGTCACAAAGAGGTATGAGTACACTCAAAAATGAACTAATTATTTTTTTCATTCTGAATAGTTTCTGAGGATGCAAGTTCTCACCACATCAACTATGTAAGATAAAGGCATTATAGGGGAACCACAGACCACTTGTGGTTCCTCTGCATTCTTTTTGTGCTTCCAGGGTAAGCTGTTTTTATGTCTGAATTTTCATAAGAAAGCAATTTCTTTAAAACAAAGTGTGTTGCTGTTGTATTAACTAGTCTCCAGCATCAAACTCTTGAAAGCTGATAAACATTTTAGTTCTGAAAGCTAGCAAACACTGTTTGCATTTGTATGGAGAAAGCATTTTGTTTTTAAATATAGGTTAGAACTATTCACCTATGCCCAAATTGCTGACAGTCATAAAGATAATGTTAGCAGTATCACAAAATGTTATCCCTGTTGATAGAAATAACATTTGTGACCACTTTTGTCATGGTCAGGAATTTCACTATCTCCAACATACAGCAAATTTAAACAGATAATCACAACATTCGGAGATGCACTGTGAAGTGCCCCCTGCACAGGGTGTGGGGTTTGTCCCATATACCAACAAAATGCTTCCTTTGCAGTTTTTGTCTTAATTGTCACTACACTTTATTGTCAATGCTTGCGCAATCAAATCAGGTATCAGTAAAGTTATTCTCCGTAAGTGATAGTATATTCTATAGACAATGCATTACCATTCTTGCTAAGATCATTTCTCAGTTATAGTTGGACTAACTTTACTGGTGTGGATTCATGTTAGAAAGACAATTTTTAAATAATATTAAAATCAACATATGTGAGAGATATACTCCTTTGGTGATACTGAAAAGTTCTGGTGCAAAAAAATATATTTAAAGGGGTTAGCTGGACCTCTCTCAAAGAAATATCACTTCAGTTATGACTTTCTTGTTGTCTTATTAGAAACAGTTCTTATCATCCATGAGCAATGCACAGCATCAGTTAAATACATCTAGTACTAGTGCTTCTTCTACTTTACTTTGCCCTTTTTTATGTACTCTTTGTTATTTACTTAAGATGATGGCACTGCATCCATAGGTATACAATACGGGTGTTCTTTAGTTGAAGATGTTCTCTGAATTTATTTAATAAATTTAGAATACTCTGTTTTACGAGTTATGGGAATTTTGACAGAATTTTACCATCTTTGATAACGCTACTTTATTTATTTATTCACATTTGTTTATCAGGAAAGTCCGACTAGGCCATGACAGATCCCATTTAGTAGATGCCCAAAAGTTCCCCATGTAACAAATCTTACAAGATCTCATACAACAGAAGTCAAAAGAGCAAACATTAGCTATCACATACAAGATACAAAAATTAGTATATAAAGAAAAAAAAACAGAAGAGATGGATCATGGAAATCATTATATTCCATTGAGTTACATTTCAGTTTTACTGTGGCAATGATAATGATAACAACTTCCTTTAGGTTAATAGAAAGGAGCAATAGAATGTAAAGGGCATTACTACTGGATAGCAGATTGATAAGAATTTTTAGTTGTGGCTAAGCTACTGAATCTTCTGATTAAAGTCTGAAATCTTAGATTATGCAAGAAGACCAAACATTCACTATAGACAGAAGACAGATGGAGAGAAGTTGTACCAACATTTAGCCAGAAGGGTGGCATGTAAATACTTTGGAATCCAAGAGGTAGGTCTTAAGGTTTTCTTTGAAGAATTTTGGACTTATGATTTGTATTAGGTCTTGTGGGAGAGTACTGGAACATTTGGATACACATGAGAAATGCATTGCTTCGCTATGTTTATTTGTTTGGTTGTCAGACTTGGGCATGATATGTGTCCTTGGACCTGAGAAATCTAGATAAGGAGACATTTGTATGGGTGATGAAGTATATTTTGAGTTTAAGTTTAAGTTGTTTGAATTTTTGATAGATGGGGAATTCTAGCTAGTTTAGTTTGTTGAGTGCTAGTCAATGATGGATTTAACTTGGAAGGTGGATTCCAAATTTTGCTGTTTTATGATAACATTACTCCAGTTCTGTTAAAGGAGAGGAGTTAACATTTCTCTATATGGGAGAGGCATAACAGAGAACTGGCACTAGATATGAAGGGGCAGTCATTTTTCTAGATTGCAAGGTGAGGTAGAGTGATGCTTTGTAGAGGAGATCTAGTTTTACATGTTTTTTGATGGTATTTTGGATATGTAGGTCAACTTTTAGATTATCATCTATGGTGACCCCAAGTAATTTAGTACATGTGACAACTTTAAGCCTAATGTTTTGTGAGGATGATATAGTAAAGGTGTTTTGGGGTTCAGAATATCATTTTCTAGTGAAATGTAGAATTTTTGTTTTGTTTTGGTTAAGGAAAAGATTGAATTGGTTCAAAAAAGATTCAGGGGATAACTAGGATTGTTGTATAAAAGTTTGTAGCAATGGCATACTTGTAGCTGAGCATATTAGAGTGGAGTTTTCTGCACAGTGTACCAGGAAGCCTTGCCCCACTATAGTATGAAAGTTGTTTATAAAAATATTGAAGAGGAGAGGACCTAGGACTGATCCCTGGGAGACACCAATGGTTATGGGTAGGTAGAACAAGTATCATGTTTGCCATTTGACACGTTGTGTCCTAAGATACAGTTTTTAAACCATCTAATTGCCAAGATGGAAAGACCAAGGTAGAGAAAAGTATTTAGTAGTTTAGTATAGGAGACTGTGTCAAATGTTTTTGATAGGTCCGGGAATATGGAACAGTCTAGTTTGCTTTGTCCCTATGTTGGCTTATTGTGTTGTGGAAGGACAGAAGTAGTACTATGCAAAGGGCAAAAGCCATATTGGCTGGAAGAGTGTAGCTCATTATCTAGGAGATACTTTAGCATTCGGAAATGTACACAACTTTCTAGGATTTCTGATAAGGTATAGATTGTGGTTATTGGTCAATAGTTGGATAATTCCACTGATTTTCCCCCTTTATGTGGTGGGGTAATATGTTTTTTTTCAACAGTTTGGGTACATATGGTTCTAATATGGACCTGTTAATTAGTATGGATGTAGAGTAGGTTATGGCGTCTACTACAGCTTTTAAGCATTCAGCAAGAAGATGGTTGGCTGCTAATGTTGTAGGTTTCAGTTGTGATAGCAGTTTTTGTATTATTTTAGTTAGGATGGGTTGAAGAGAAAATGTCGAGGTACTATTCTGAATGAACTGAAAGGTATCTAATGGGTCATCTGCTAGATTCTTTAATGCTGCATTTATTATTTTGGATGAAGAGGGAGTTTAATTGTTGAGTGATGTTTTGGTTTGTTTCATTTGGTAGGGAATTTGGCTATATAGCTTTTCCCAGTTTCAAGAATTGTTTATGGCTACCCAATACATTTTTGGATTACAAAGATTATTTATTTTGTAGTCAGGTGAATAAAGTTTCTGTTAATTTGAATGAATTTTCAAGTCAAAGTAATCAATACAAAAAACAGCTCCAAAGATATTTGAAGAGAAATACAGGCAAAGGCACCAGATATGGAAAATTTCGCAGTATGAAAAATAAGATCAGAAAGGGAGGATGTAGACCAGAATATGAGTAAAGAAGAAGTTAGCAAAAAAATCCCTGCACAAATGGCTTGTGAACATTTAAATAATGTATCCAGACAAAAAAAAAAAAAACAAAAGCCAGCACCCAACATCTTCTGTGGCATGTTCCAAAACCATATTTATTCCATGACCAATAGTCAGCAATACATCAGTACACCAGCAAGGTTGTACCGGTTTCGGCAAAAGCCTTCTTCAGCAACCAAACTTGATGAAATAAAGGAATACAACTAGCATTATATCTCCCTTATATACAGGGTCTTAAAGCACCCACTAATGCACATACAAATTATTACCATTTGAATACAATGCTTATCATGCTACAAGGATGATTAATTACACAAACCTAGTATTAATGCAAATACATAATTCTATACAGAGATGTTTCAAAAATGATCATTTATCCCTGGAGAAAAGAGGGCCCCCAATTTAATAATCCACATTTTTTCTTTATTAGTCAACATTTCATGTAAAGTGTGGGCTTCTTTATTCCTAAACCTAATATGGTCTATTATCATGAAACTGAAAAATCCCGTTGAATGCTTAGACATATGTTTAAATAAAGAACTGGAACCCTTCTTATTTTTGATATCACTTAGGTGTTCCCCAATCCTTATTTTAAACAGGCGATTCGTTTGTCCAACATAGAACGCCCGACAATTGCATTGGGCTAAATAAATAACCCAAGTAGTGTTACAATTGGCAAAAAATGGGACATTGTATACATGTGGAGAATTTTGTGATGTAAAACTTTGGGACTTCAACACTCTTGAACAATAGATACAGTGACCACATGGATAACAACCCAGTATCAATTGACCAGTCAAAGTAGTTTGTGTAGTTGAACATAAACCTTTATCATAAACTTTTTGTAATGACTGAATAAGGATCCCAAACACCGCCCCTTCCGAAATGAATAAAGACATCGATCCCCAATATAGTTATTAAGAATATCATCTGATCTTAATATATGCCAATGTCTATGAATAATATTCATAAAACTATTCATGTTTCTCCCATAAGTTGTAATTAATCTAAGCATCTGTGATTTTTCCATATTATGAACTCAATATGACAATAGCTCAGATCTGTCCTGTTGAGTGGCAAACCGGCTGGCCCTAGTGATGTCACCAACTTGATATCCCCTGCTCTTAAACCTAGATATTAGATCACATCTATGAAGATCATGCGTGGAAGAACTAGAACAAATCCTTTTAATACAAAGGAATTGTGACTTGGGGATATTCTTGATGACATGTTGTGGGTGGAAGCTTGTTGCATGTAGTAGGGCATTGAATTGTGGAAACTTCCTAAATACTTCACTCTCCAGAGTGTCCATATTTGTTCTCCTAACTGGCACATCCAAAAAAGTTATCTCTGATCTAGAATAAGTCAACTTAAATTCAATGCCCCACATATTGCAATTCAAATATTCCAAAAATTCCAAAAGGAAATCCTCATCTGCTCTCCACACCAACCAACAGTCATCAAGATATCTCCTCCATATGTCCATTTCATTTATATAAATATTATGACTGGTATCATATATCAGCTGTTCTTCCACATACGCCATAAATAGGTCCGAATAAATGGGGGCAAAAGAAGCCCCCATAGCAGTGCCTTGAAGTTGCCAAAAGCACCTATCTTTGAAAAAGAAAATATTGTGGGTCAGGACCATTTCTGCCATGCAAATAAGAAGGGTATTAAAACCTGGTTTATACATATTGGCTCGATCTAGCCAATATTGCAAGGCCATTAGTCCTGCCCAATGGGGGATATTGGTATACAAGGAGGTGACATCTAAAGTACATAAGAGCTAATCGGATTCCAATTGCATGTCGGATATAATAGAGAGAAACTGGGTCGTGTCCTGTATTCTAGACCGTATTAGTGCTAGTAGTGGTTTTAAATATAAAGTTAGAAATTCCGACAAAGGCTCAGTTGAACAGCCTCTGCCTGAAACAATCAGTCGACCAGGTGGTCTATTGGAATTCTTATGGATCTTCGGCAAAAAGTAAATGTATTGATTTTTGGGATGATCTACCTTGAGATGAAAACAAACTTCTTTAGTGAATGATGCCTTCATCTTCTGCTAGATTAAGGAAGTGATCAATATCTTGTTTAAACTTCATAGTAGGATCAACAACCATTTCCTGATAATGAGATTTATTATAAAGTTGACACTCACCCTCCACTTCATAGTCCACCCAATCCTGTACCACCACTGCTCCACCCTTATCTGCGGATACAATGACAATATCCTTGCTATTAATAAGATTTTCAACACATAATCTTTGCTGCTAGTCCAAATTATCCTTAACAATATCTTGCTTGCTCAAATACAAATGTAAATCTCTAAGAACTTCATTCTGAAAAAATTGTACAATGGGTAGCATAGGTGGCTTGAATGAGGAGGACCTGAAGCAAAAGTTTCTCAATTCAGAAGAACACATCTTACTCCCCTCGGAGTTGTGAAAAAAAGATTAAGACTACAACAAAAATTCACAACATCTTGAGTGAAATGATACTCCTGGACAAAGAAACCCAGCACAAAGCTTAATCCTTTAACACCTCCATTTGTTGTTCATCCAATCTAACAGAAGATATGTTATGCACATTGTTCACTTTAGTTTCTAAAATTTGGTCATGTTTTGAAGAATCTTCCCAAGATCCATAGTGTTTTTGATGCTTCCTCCCCCCTCGTCTCTGGGACTTATGCCTAAAGGGACATATGGTTCTAATATGGACCTGTTAATTAGTATGGATGTAGAGTAGGTTATGACGTCTACTACAGCTTTTAAGCATTCAGCAAGAAGATGGTTGGCTGCTAATGTTGTAGGTTTCAGTTGTGATAGCAGATTTTGTATTATTTTAGTTAGGATGGGTTGAAGAGAAAATGTCGAGGTACTATTCTGAATGAACTGAAAGGTATCTAATGGGTCATCTGCTAGATTCTTTAATGCTGCATTTATTATTTTGGATGAAGAGGGAGTTTAATTGTTGAGTGATGTTTTGGTTTGTTTCATTTGGTAGGGGATTTGGCTATATAGCTTTTCCCAGTTTCAAGAATTGTTTCTGGCTGCCCAATACATTTTTGGATTACAAAAATTATTTATTTTGTAGTCAGGTGAATAAAGTTTCTGTTAACTTGAATGAATTTTCTTAGAGAGATTTCTTAGGTGTCTATATCTTCTGGTAGGAGGTTTCAGTTTTGACTTTATACCATTGCTTCTGCTCTTTATCTCTTTCTTGCATTCTCTGTTTGGTGATTTTAGTAAGCAAGAGATCTGACATGTTTTTCTTAGTGGATTTAGTTAGCCTGATTATTGAGAACTGATATAAATAAAACTTTAAATGTTTAAACTTTTTCATCTAGAGACAAGGTTTTAACAGAAGATCAGTTGATTTGCCTCTGTAGGAAAAGGAGAATAGTATTGCTGGAAATGAATTCATCCTCAAGTTTTGGTGAGTACCTTCACAAGGTGGACCCTGTTTTCACAAAATCTCACCAAGATACACTGACGTATAGTCTGTATGTTATATAGAGGTAGGTTAAAAAATAAAAAAATACAGCTGAGAGCACAAGTCCCAGTATAAAAATATGGCCAATTCTGGTATGCACACCAGTGCCAGGACTGGAAAAAATTACAGTGTAGACTCTACAAGACATGGAAACATTCCCACAATGAAGTTAGGCCAGGCCCAGAGGGACAATGGCTCTCCCGTTGTAGAAGGAAGTTGTAGTCCACAACAACCACAAAAACTGATAGGCCAAAAAAGAACCATAAAGATGGACTATAGATAAGAAAAAATATATGTATTATTGCTATTATGCAAGAAAGCCAGAATTTCCAGATATAATATATTTAAAAATAGTAAGAGAGAAATTATAGGATAGAAAATACTTGCACAAGGAAAAACTGTCAAATGCTTCATATACAAAATTGCATTCATTAATACAACATAGACAAAGAAACTTTGGGCTGCTTGGAAAAATAAGTGACAGAGGGAGTGTGAAAATATGAAGAACACAACCTAGAGATTTTTGAAAGGTATAAAAAAGAAACACGGAGATGGGAAAGAAAAATCTGATATGGTGCAATACTTATACAAAGGAGAAAGTCGAAGTAATCAATACAAAAAACAGCTCCAAAGATATTTGAAGAGAAATACAGGCAAAGGCACCAGATATGGAAAATTTCACAGTATGAAAAATAAGATCAGAAAGGGAGAATGTAGACCAGAAGATGAGTAAAGAAGTTAAACAAACATAAGCCGAAGTTATGCAATTTCTGTGAAATGAAGGATTTAGTATAGAAAGTCTAAAATAGTTGATGTCACAGTATGATGGAACAAATAGCCCCCAAATTAAGTAGAAAAAGATGGAGTGGGAGACATCTGAAGAAGAAATATGTACATGAGAAAGAAAAAGAGATTTAATATGGTGCAATATTTATGCAAAAGAGAAAGCAAAATGAATCAATACAAAAAAAGCAGCACCAAAGATATTTGAAGAGTATTACAGGCAAAGGCATCCGGATATGGAAGATTTTGCAATACAAAAAAGGGGGAAGTAGAAAAGAGGCTTAGTAATGGAAAATGAAGTTATAGATTAACTGTGAAGTAAAGGCTTTAATGTAGAAAATCCAACTCGGATAACATCACAGCATGATGGAACAATACAAGTAAGTCCTCAAACTAGGGAGAAACAGGTGGAATGGGAAGCATCAGATCCCTTGCCAAGTGAAAATGCTCTGGAGCCTTCAGTAGGAAACCAGTAAAAAAGTTCAGTTGGAGCTGCACAGCAAGGGAAGGAGCAGGAAACAGTGGCAACTCTGATGCAGTCAATATTGTGGAATGACAGGTCAATGAGCTCCCATATGAAAGAGTAACGGATGACACAGGATGCAGATGAACAGAATATATCACATGAAGATGTTCCGGAACTTTCTGTAGAATACCAGCAGGCAACAGAACAAAAATGTGCCCTCAGTTTTGAAGAAAATGAGCTTAGGGAAGAGTTGCTTGATTTAATAGAGATGGATAAACATATTAAAACTGATGAAAGAAATAGATTACAGAAAGGCATTAAGACCCAAAATGTTAGAATTCTGATAAAACAAATGAATGTACTAATCAAGAATATTATCAGAAATTCATGTGATACTACCGAAGTAAACTGGATTTATTACTGTGCAGCTAAATTAATAATAAAGTCTTACAACAAAAATGCATAACAATAAGGGAAAGGGAAGGAAGAAATAAAATGCCATCATGAAATCACTGAAGAGAGAAAAACTATAAAGCAATTAGGACAAGAAGTGCCACTGCTAAAGAGTATAGAAGAGGAATCAGATCAATAAAAATTCTTAGAAAGGCAGATGTGATGAAAGCAACATGCAGTATCAGAACATTCGATGTCTATCATACATTACTGTAAATAATACACCACAGGCATAAAAACTTAGAAGATATGCAGATAAACATAAATGAACAGTACAAAATAAGCAATTCACTGATGACTCAAAAAAAGTTTCATACAGAACTGAGCAGCAAAGCAAAAGAAACAGAAACACATCCAAAAAAGAAGACATAGATACATTTTAGAGAAATATCTTTGAAGACCCTGTCTAAAATAAGAATGATGCTGAATGGAGAGAAAAGTAAAAGAAACAGTAAAAAGTTCAAATGTACAGGACATGAAATGAGATGAAGTAATGGTCAAAGAAATTGAAAGAAAATTAAGAAAAGCTCCTAACTGGAAAACCCCAGGCCTAAATGCAGTACCTAACTTCTGGCTAAAAGTATTAACATCTTTTCATGAAGATTTAGCCTTGAGTAAAAACAACTAATATGTGCATCCCAAACAGATACCAACCTGGTTAACATAAGGAAAAATTATACTCCTCCTTAAGAGTGAACCTGAAAGTGTAAGCCATCCTAAAACTTATAGACCAATAACTTGCTTTCCGGTGATGTGCATACTATATACTAGAATTGCTACAAACAGCGTTTATAGTCGTTTATAAGAAAACTCAATCATGGCAATAGATCAAAAAGTTAGCAAAAGAAAGTCATATGGGATAAAGGATCATTTGTTGCTAAATAAGTCATAATGGAGAGTTGTAAAAAGGGGAAGAATCTGAGTATGGTATGGATCGATTATAAAAAAAAGCATTTGACAATATGCCAGATTTGTGCATAAAGGGGTGCTTACAGATGTATAAGATACATCCTGCATTGATTACCTACATTGCAGTGACTGAATCTGTGTATACAGTTGTACTACACAGATTCCCTTAGCCAGCTATCTCTATGAAGAGTAACTTCAGTTGACTTCGTGGAACAGAGGTCATGATGCAACAATCAGTAGAAGTTAGAGTTAGCTGGTGCCAAAGTGTGGCCAAAAACAGAAGGTTTGGAAGATAACGACATTGAGTCCTTTTTCTTGAATTATTTCAATCAATTACATTTCAGGCAAGCTATTATTTATGTCCTAATAATGACTACAACTTTTGGCAACAGCTTGGAACCGACTAACTCTAGCTACCATTGATTGTTACATTACAGTGACAATGAAACAGTGGCAAACCACCTTACAATTAAGTCATGACAAAGGGCAAATTATTATTCTAGGGATAAAAAAATCAAAGGGGGATATTCAAGGGTGATTCTTTGTCATCGCTGTTGTTTTGTCTTGCCTTTAACCCATTAAGCTGATTACTTAACAGATTAGGTCTTGGTTATAATTTGGCACCCAGAAAAGAAACTTGCTCAAACATTTCTCGTCTACTTTTTGTGGATCACTTAAAAATGTAAACTTCATCAAATGAAGAGTTGAAAGCACAACTGCAAGTTGTTAAAGCTTTCTCAGATAATATGAATGACATTAGATCTTGATAAATGTGCAAAAACAATATTTAAAGCAGGAAAGTTGCAGTACCCAGAAAATATCAGTCTAGAAAAGGAATGTGATATAAAGGAACTTGAGCAGGATGGGGATTAACTAGTTAAGGAGAGGTGACTTGAAACCAAAGGATGAAAGGTTAATAATGGCAGTATGGGATGGTGGACTATGTACACATTGGTTTACAAAGTCCATTGAACATGTGGGAGAAACAGACAACTGTAGGTTCTGTAAAAAAGAACTGGAAACGGTGGCACACCTTGTTGATTTGTGTGATATTCTCATGGTAGAGGACCTGTACAATGAAAGGCACAATAATGTAGCATGACTGTTGCATGGGGATTGTGTAAACACTACAATGTAGAAGCAGCTAAGAAGCACTGGAAACATGAACCCTAAAGCATTATAGAGAATGATGAAGTATACATCATGATAGATCATCCATTACCAACAATTCAAAAAATAGATGTGAGAAAACCACTTATAATAGTCCATGAAAATTTGCCAAAAGTAGCTTTGATCACTGAAATTGCCACACCTAGCGATTACAGTGTTTCACATACAGAGATACACAAAGTCATAAAATATTAAGATTGGGAAGCAGAAATAAGAGCAGTATGGAAGAAAGATACCCAGACAGTTTCAATAGTAATCGGAACAATAGGTCTCATAAAAAAGAATCCCAGTTATATTTAGATATGCTACCAATACATGTAATTCCATGCAGAAGAAATCGATTTTGGGCACACTGCGGATGCTGCAAAGAGCACTTTGGCTAACATCAAAGATTGAAACAATACTAATTTTATGAACTCAAATCATTCCCTGACTTAGAAATAGAGTCCATTCCTGTAGTAGTATTGGAAACCCAAAAGACTTGGAGAAATTAAAATGGGAGCAAAGTAGTGATAAGTGACTGAAGGCAGCAAGTGTTTGATTTTGTGTGTAGTTGCATATTCTTTTATGATGCAATTATTGGGAAGGGGAAGACAAAAAATAAGTTTAATATTTTTGCATTTATTGTTTTGTAATTTTACGTGTTGTGATTATTGGATGTCAATTATTTTGCAGTTATATAGTGATGAGGATATAGAATTACTGTGAGGAGCATGTTTCAGGTTGGCAGGCAAAACTGAGTTTGTTTGTAATGCTATATGGTAGAAAGTAGTAAGATTTGACAGTAAGATTAGCAGTGAAATTAGGATAAGATGAAGAAGCATGGTGCTAGAGTGGTAGGTAGAGTTGAGTGGTAGAAGATATTGGAAGGTGCAGTTTATGGGCTAGTTAAGCATGATTAATTTTAGTGGGTATTGATATTGCCTGTGTTTACTGCTGATTGGATGATGGATAGTGATCACTGTTAGCAGGAATGACTACAAGTGTGTAACTATAATGATATAGAGTGGGTGAGAATGAGTGTAGGGTAAGGAGTGAAGCAAAGCCATGCATAGCACAACTAAGCATAGGGGGGGCTACACACAAAAACAGAAAAAAATCTGCAGGGTTTTTGCTTAGCTAGTCAACTTCAAAACAGTGTTCAAACTGGAATCAGTTAGAGACATTCCCCAAACAGTAAGTAGCTGGTTTGCAAAATGACCCACTACTGTAAGATAATTTTTAGAGCAGCAGTTTTGGGCTGTCAGTATGAGTCAGACTTTAAAGCTGTAAATGCTTATTGTTTCAAAGGAAGGCAAGCTGAAACATTTTGGTACAAAAAACATTTAATAGGGTTAGCTGGACCTTTCTCAAACAAGTATAATTTTATTTTTGATTGTCTTGTTGTCTTAGAGACATGTTTTAATATCTTTGAGCAATATACAGCACAATTGCAGGTAACACAGGTTGTTATCAATTATTTAATTTATATAAAGCCATCATGCAGTATTTAAGTGGCACACTGCAGCTTTAAACACTAAAGTGTTAGTTTTTAGTTTCTTCTTCCTAATTTGCAATAAAAATGTAATGGTTGTGAAATTAATACTCAGCACTTTGAAGATCAAGGTGGTACTCTGAACTATTCTTTTTCTCTCTCTCTCTCTAAGCATTTCATAGTGAATGCAGTTACATGAATGTCCATATTGCCAAGTATCTACAACTATCCAACCATCCATAAATTTATCCCCTTCCTCAACCACTCTTCATAATTCTGGTCATGGATAGCAAAGTAAGCTGGGCAGAACAGACTTCTCTCTCCCAAGCAGCAGCCTCCGGCTCATCATGTGGGATCCCTGTGTATTCCTAAGTAAGATGAGAGATCTGCTCTCTTTAGTATGTCCTGTGTCTACCCTGATGCCTCCTCCTAATAGCCTTTTGGCTAGTGCATGCCTAAATGGTGACACCTGTGGCATTCTCATTAGGTTCCCTAACAATTTCACCTGACTCTTCTTAATCAGTAGATGTTGTGAGTCTACTCTGATGAACTCCTTAACTGCTGGGTTCTTCACTCTGTCACAGGGACTGAATCTAACAATGCTACAAAGAAACCTAATTTCTACAACTTGTACTTGTGATCGCATATATCTGGTACCTATACAAAGCTCATAAACACAGGTGAGCATGGGGTTGTAGATTAACTGGTAAACTGACAACTTTGTCTTATGACCCTGTTCTCACCTTAACACCACAATCCATTTTAATGTCAACAGTACTATCACGACTGCACCAGTCTGCT
Source organism: Protopterus annectens (assembly GCF_019279795.1). Lineage (NCBI taxonomy): Eukaryota > Metazoa > Chordata > Ceratodontiformes > Protopteridae > Protopterus > Protopterus annectens. The sequence continues at coordinate 855,614,466 of NC_056737.1, read as the reverse complement.
AGTCATCTTTCAGATTTTCTTTACCCTTACTCATGGAAAAGACCCCAGGTTACTTAAACTGATTTAATTAAAGTATATTCTCCCATGTGATATATTGACAGCAATCCCCTCTTTTTTACAACAGAACTATGATTTCTAATTTGAAGGTGCTGGTTTTCATTTCATCCATTTCACACATAGCAACACACTACTCCAAGATACCAGAGATCACAGCTGTATAAGGTCAAGAGGGAAACATCACATCACTAGACTGGATCATCTCCAAACACTGAATGTGCCTTGATATTTTTTTAATGAGAAAAATCACAAACTAAAGTGAGATGAGACATATCTTTGGTGGATTCCTGCATCCAAATATAACATATTCAGGTTAGCAGCAAGAATGCAACCACAGATCTTGAGCTATAAATACTGGGAATCAGACTACAGCTGGCTCATTAAGCATCCAATGCCCCTTTCCAATGTAGCACTCCACCCCTTTAAGTGAAGAGCAAAAAAGCAAAACGGACTACGGCTTACTCTGTAGCAAGTCGATCAGTATATTTATACCAATCAGCTTCCTGTATTCTAAGCTGATCCACACCCCCTTAGCTCTTCAGGAAAGAGCAAAAAAGCTGATTTTTACCAATTGCTTTTCTGCAGCTGACCCACACCTCCTCAGCTCTTCAGGTGAAGAACAAAAGTAAAAATGCTGGTAAACTACACTTCTGCACTTCTCGAACATGCCCTCCAACACTTTGCACTTGGGGCAATTAGCTCCTAAACACCAATCTTGCTTCACTACTGCCTGGAATGAATGGCATACAGCAGTGAAGTAGAGACTGTCTACTGTTGTAGCACCTTTTACGTCACGCCCTGTATTTGGTCATATGTCTTCCCAGAATCCACAAAACATATGGAGACCATGATGGCAAACTTCCATGATCCCTCAACCGTCATCAAAAATGCAGAGTTAATCCATTGTTTCTTGGCCAGAATACACTCTACATTTGCATCACCTGATTGAAGGGGTTAGCTACTAGCAAAAACTCATTTGCAGCAGTCTGACACAGGATTTCTCTTTCTTGGAGTTTGGGACATGAACTCTCTATAATTAGCATACAACCCCATATCCTTTTTTTTGTTTTGTTTTTTTTTTTTGTTTGTTTGTTTTTTGTTTTTGTTTTTTCTTTTTAAAATGGGAACCAGCTCTCCAGTTTGCAAGTACAGTGGTACTATCCCTGCCTTCTATGTAATAATAAAAAACATATTAACCCTGGAAACCTAACAATATCCACTACTTCAGTATTTCTGGCAAGACTTGATTTATTTCTACAGCCTTGTCATTGAGGAACTGTTTGTCAAAATGATCTCATATACAAAAATGAACTTAGTTTCTTCAGTTGCTCCTGGTCTTACCTGCTTAAACAAGTGTGTGTCCATAAGTTCCAGTGTTCCTCAAGGGTTCCTTCCATCTCCTGATAGTGTCCCTAATCAAGGCTAAATTTCTCCTGAGAAAAGCCTTGGCAACATACTGCTTCCTTCTGAGTCACCAAATATTTTACCAGAACATCTTTGAGGACATCTGAATGTTATTTACCATGTCATTGACAACCAGGCCTACATTTCTGTGACTGCTGGTGCTGTGGCCTTGTTGGCCTGCTACTACCTCTTAGTCAGATCCAGACTCCCTGTTTCTTGACCTTTATTGCTTCCCTCACAGCTGGCATCCTTTAGCAGAGCCTGGTATTATGGCCATGATGCGCATGAAGACTATTTCTAGCTTTCAGGCACAGATCCTTACCAGTACCTCAACTAGTGTGGTCTTGAATGCAGACCACTTGGACTCCTATTTTTCTACCTCCACAGGTATACAAAAGAAGCATGTCCAGAGATGCCAGCTGAACTTCCACACAGAGTCATCTGCTAAGAATTCCTATGACACCTTCTCTTCACATTTTGACTTCCAGAGTCCATCCATGTAACCTTGACCATCTTAACCAACTCATCACCATGTAACCTTGACTATCTTAACCAACTCATCACCAAGTGGTAAACAGGACCTTTCTGGAGCTCAGTGTCTAGAGCACACAAGTAGTTGATCAAGTATCTGTCACTGACATTTAGCCAGAGGTGCTGTAATGCCAAATATTTTTAGTAATCTTTTGTTTGAACATTGGATTTTTATGGAGAGTTCTTGACAGATGCAAAAGTCCAACAACTAATTGCCACCTACATTCAGAGCATGCATACCATTCCTTCCACTCATGATCACTGCAAGTTTCTCCATCATTCTCACATCAGCACAAAAATACTCCATTAGAACTACAAGGTCAGTAAGTGATATGTTATTAACCACCACACCCAGAGTCTCCAAGAAGACCATATAGTCTAAATAGCTGTTATACACATATGTACAAGCAACAGACAGAGTTTTCCTTTCTACTAGTCACAGTGGTACAGGCTGCTTATTTACTGGCTCAAACATCAACTGTACAACGCAAATCCAGAAATGTTTGAACACACCATTATCGTCTTAGGGCTTCCTTGAGGGATCATATCCAGACAGGGAGAGAGACAGAAAGCGAGAGAGAGAGAGAGGGAGAAACTGCATCTATCTGGTATTTTTCAACCTCCTGTAAAAGCACTGGCAACTTTACATTGCAATGACAGTCAATCATTTAGTCTGAAGTCAATGAATCAATCAGTTTTACTGAAGTGCTTATATTTATGAATTATGCAAAGCCATTAGAGAAAATGTGATAGGGCAACAAGAACACAGATGTCAGTAAAGTATAAAGTAAAAATATGTTCAATTACTAATTAAAAGAAAGAATTTTAAATTCTAAAAGCAAACTGCGGCAAATACATATAAAAAACTAAAGAACAATTAAAAGTAATGTCAGCAAGCAATAAAAGGAAATTATATGAAGTTATATGAGCCCCAAGGTCACCCACAATGATATCATCACTAGAACAATACCTCAATGAAAACATTACAGCATGAAAAATAAGTCTTCATATCAGCTGCAAATTCAAACACATTTAAGATCAGTTGTTGGATGTAATACAATGTTCCACAGAAATTATATATAGCCACACATATGTCAAAACATGTATAAATAATCATAAAGTAAAAATGATGCAACATTCCAGACAGAAACCTGGACCCCATGGCAGAGAAGGATAAAGTCTTGACTACAGACCAGATGACCTATGATCAATTATCAGCAAGGGCATCTGAGGGATCAGTCAAGGAAGTATGAGCTTGAATTGATGCCAGTGCCCTTATCCTTGGGGGTAGATGGTTGCTATGCCCACGGCATGGTGTATCACTTGCTTGTAATGGAAATGTTGGCTTATGCTACACTGGCAAGGGCCTTCCCGATGAGCTGTAGAACATATATCTGTGTGCATGTATGCTTCATTTCCCAACCAGATGTGGTGAGTGTGTAGACAGCCTAGAGGAGGGAAGGGTAGACTGCCATAAGAGGTCAGCAAACTGAAACACTCCCCGCCACCTGACTCTCCCCACTGTGATAATGGATAGGCTGGTGGGGTCTCTTAAGCAGGAATACATGAGTGAGCCATAGGGCTGTCACCTAACCAGTGGGTGCCCAGCTTCTACAACTATTGAATAAATGGGTCAGTTGGGTAGGGTCCCTTGGATAGGGGAGTAGAGAACATTCCAGAAAGAGAATTAAACTGAATTCTAATAATTCAATATCCCACTATAAAAAATAGATAGATAGATAGATAGATAGATTGATAGATAGATAGATAGATAGATAGATAGATAGATAGATAGATAGATAGATAGATGGATAGATATATAACTAGACAGAGATACATACATATGCACATAATATACATTCCAAATCCCAAGAGCAATGTTTCCATGCCACAATATCATCCATCTTAATCTGTCCTACAGCTGATTATAACAAGACTAATGATGCATTATAACGCCATCTTTTTCCTTGTGTACACTGAGCACATACTATGACTTCATGCATCTTTTTTTAGACTATATGTGGTTGTACTTTTTCGGTCACTGGGCCACCAGACACTCACCTGTAAGCATCCTTTCTAGACCTGATTCTAAGGCTGAGTCCTACTACATCTGTTCCATTTGCTTTTCTCCAAATCATTTAAGTGAACCATCATGGGACACCAAGTTTTAGATCACTATTTATCTATCTACTCATCTTAGACCAGATTGTCAAGGGTGACAATACCAGGAGCACAAGGCTCTGGGACAGTTTGGTTTTAAGGATCACAGGGGCATAAAGCCCTTCCACTACAAAAAGGTCAGTCAGATTCATGGTTCATGTGTACGTCAAAGAATTTACACGCCATCATTCATAAGTCAATAAAAGCAAATCACTGCTACCTAAAACTTATTTTGTGGGGATACAACAACGGGTGTGGCAGGACTAGCCACCTGATGATATGCACATTGGCTCTAGGTGATGGTCACTGTTGAAGTGACACCCTGACCCCATGTACAAAATGGGGCAAAGGGAGTTGATACCAATACTGATACAACAAGGGATTCTATATAACAAGAAAAATATTAATCTGAGACAAGGGCAATTAGTCAACGGTGAATTTACTGAAATGCTTCATTTTCCCAGGAGGCTTACCCCCCATATAATCTGTAGGCAACATCCTTTTTGGTGGGGGGGGTTGCTGTATTTGACATAATCCAACTGTCAAAAATGTTTGATTAGTTTAGAAGATTTTGACAACAGGCTCTGTATAAAAATTTATTTCAATAATGCCTGATTGAGATATTTTCTTCCTTGGCCTATATCTGGACTTCCTAGTGGTGTAGTTTATGGTTTTGACATTTTCACTATTAAATAGCCCTAGTTATATAACACATTTAAAACAGAATGAGCTTCATGAACGCCCTGACCTCTTCTATAATCATCTAAAATGTATGCCCTTTTTATACTGAAAACACTGTTCTAAATAACACCCACTTTACTTCAAGGCATCCTATAAACAATGTTCAGTATATCTTCAAAGTAGTGTCTTTGGAACAACAAAAGCACATCCTTACTTTCATTCTCCATGGATGTCTGCTCACCTTTCCTATTAGATCACAGATGCACAGATGCACACTCTTACAAGAAACCATAACCCTGATCAGTGTTTGCCATACCTCTCAACCTCTTAGCTCAAGAAACCTGGACAAAGCCTGATAAAATGGGGGTCAAAGACTAAAAAAATAGAGACGTATTTTAAATATTGCTCTTACAAACTGAGAAAGTTGTTAGAGTAATAGGGTATGTGTTAATATACATTTTCTGATGGATTGGAAGTCTGAAACTCAAATATATGTCATTGTTTACTGACTTCAGTCCTCAGAGCATCCCAGTGATTTGACAGAAAACCACAAATTTTATAAGGATTCAGACCAAAATATGAGGCAGAAATCTGGATATTCTGCGATATCTGCACAGTTGAAAGGTATGGTGTCTGTGAGAGAGTGACAAAGAAGGTGTGCATCAGCCTGCACGGAGCTGTCAAATCAACACTTACCTGTAGTTCTTGACTCAGAACGAGGGGTCCAAAAAAATGTTGTGAATAATTATAATGAAAATTTGGCAAGTTGGGCTAAGCTGCAAGGCAGCCCGCTGCAGTCAGACCAAAATGAATAAGTTCATTGTCACTAGGCAAGTTAGGTTAAGCTGCAAAGCAGCTTACTGCAGTTAGACCAAAATGAGTAAGCCCATTGTCACTAAAATCTGACTCTACAAAGCTACCAGGCTGTGTGTTGCTATAACAAGTCAATGTATGGCAGGGAAAGCATTTAATTTTATTATTAAATGATTGCTATTTATTATGCATAATATTGGCTGAGGTACTGGAGGAGCCAGGATTGGGGGTACTAATCAGTGACTACAGTCAGTCTGCCCATCCTGGGAGGGGGGGGGGGGCAAATATGATGAACCAGCCCTAGTTCATCTATGTAGCTGAACCACTGTTGGAGACCAAGGTCATGTGGGCATACAGTTCTTTTAGGGGGCAAGGCTTTATTTAATTCATATGAGGAGTTGTGAACAATTACACCGTGAGTTCAGTGCATTCTTCCCATTCAACACTATGGGCATGTGCAGCATGGAGATCATGGGTAGGGCACAAACAAAAAACACCTGAGGGATGCTTGCATGACAGTCTGGCAATCACCTCTCACCTGAATGGGCCGGAAAGACAGCTCTCACCCATTGTGAAACAGGGCATGAGGAACACATGGTTGGCAGATATTGGGAACCAAAATGTGTATTAAAAAAAAGGAAAAACTCACTTCCCAGCAATGTTTTGAATCTTAGCAAGTCACTGGTGGAGATGCTTAGTGACAAGTATCACCTGCAGCTCAGCACAAATTGTTTTTATGAATCACAACATATTTCTTTACACTGAAGCTAACATCTTTATTTTTTTCTCTTTTATTCATTTCAGCTTTGTTAACCAGGTAGGTGGACTGGTCAAAGAATTCTTTCCAGTCATGACCTAAGACATTTGACAGCAACATTTGTACAGCAAAATACACTATAATAATAACATCATAATGATACAATAATAGAATAGAAGAGAACAGAATAGAAATACACTATGAAGTTTTTTACAACATAGATAGAAAGTAAACAAAGCATAATCATATAATTCATGTGTGTAAGCTTTTATATAGTTTGGATTCTGAATAGATAGCAATGATTATAGTTAATAATAGCAACAATAATATCATTATATATATATAAATATATATATATATATATATATATATATATATTATATATAAATATATATATATATATATATATATATATATATGGTTCTACTTTTCTTTATCGAAATTACATAATCTCGAAAAAGAAAAGTACGTCCCTACTTCTGCAAAAGTGCACTTTCGCAAAAGCCAAGTCACCAAATTGGCAAAATAAAAAAAAAAATAAAGATGGCAAACAATGTTTTGTAAGGGGGCAAGCTCCCCTGCACCCCCACACCCCCGCTACTTAAATATACTAACTCTGAGATCACACCACACTAGGAATAAGGAAGCATCCTTTCTCCACTATAGTGTGATCTCGGAGTTAGTATATTTAAGTATCAGGGGTGTGTAGGGTGCAGCTCCCCACATGGGGATGCAGGGGGACCTACCCCCCTGCAAAAGTGTGTTTGCAATCTTTATTTATTTTATTTTGCCAATTCGGTGAATCCGCTTTCGCGAAAGTGCACTTTCGTTGAAGTGCATTTTCGCGGATGTGGGCTTGATCTTCTGTTTGTCGACAAATTGTGTTTTCAACAAACAGAAGTAGACTCATACATATATATATATATATATATATATATATATATATATATATAGTTCCCCTTTATACTCTTGAAATACTGAAATCTCAAATTTCAATATCTCGAAACTATAAAGGCGAATGACTCACAATCTCGAAACCCAAAATCATGAAACACACGAACATACATGCATCATACACCACACAACACACACGCCATTCACAGCACACAAACTATACAACCCTACTGTACATGTAAGCAAGCCCCCCTGCATACCCCATGTGGGAGGAACCCCCCCCCACACCCCCTACTTATATATACCAACTCCGAGATCACACAAACAGAAAAAAAAACTCACACCCAGATATTCTGCAGTCCCTCGTGCACACGTGCACACGTGCACATGCAAACACACACACACACACACACACACACACACACACACACCCACACACACACACACGCGCACACACACACACACACACACACACACACACACACACACACACACACACACACACACACACACACACACACACACACACACACACACACATACACACACACAATAAGAGAGAAGGAAGAACGTATGAAATTAGGAAGATGGTGATATTAGATTGTCTGTGTTGCTGTCCGACAATGGTTCAGTAAGGAAGTAATAGTTCAGTTTTGAATTTATTATTACAATTATGGAAGTTCTTTTCTTTTTTTTTTTTCAGGCACCCTTAATGAATTATCACTTGTGACATAGGCAAATTTACATTCCTATACAGTAGAGTTGATTATCCAGACATCAATGATCCGAACCCAGCCTTCCAAAGTTTTTGGGTAGGAAAAATCATAAAGTCTGAATATGTAAACTTTATACATATTAACTTGTGTTTGTTTTTTTTTTAAATTGCAGCTCGCTTGTGTGTAAAAAATAGTCTTTATTGTCCACTGGACTTGCTAAGTGGTTGACAAGTATATTCCCTGAGTGCAGAAAAAACAAGATTTTAGAAGTTTTTATTCAGTTCAATGCATGTTTGATTATCCAAACTACCCTAGGTCCCAATTAGTTTGGATAATCAACTCTCTACTGTAAAAGTAATCAAATTATATTAACATGACAAACATTACACATATATTGTTATATATAATATAACCTAAGCAATATTACATAAATTATTCAATTCCCGCCTTTTTTAAACAAGACACATCTTTATTAAACCATGACTTACTACATAGGCAATCATACATATATAAATGAAAACAAACCACACTGACACAGATCTAGTTGCAAGCATTTTACATTACAAACCATACTGACACACTCCCATTTGCAAACATTAAACATCACTTATAATCTACCCAATCATTTTCAGTCAAACATTACATAGCTGTTTTAAGTCCTGCCTACTTTTAAACCTCACCATCCCTTCTATGTATTGTTCCCACACCCCATTTTTTCCTGTATAGTTTGCTCCTACCCTTTTCTAAAGATTTCAATTCCAGTTGTTTTAGCTCTGTTACTATATTCATTACTTCTAGTATAGTTGGTTTAGATTTTGATTTCCATTTTCTAGTAATTGCTTTTTTGGCAGCCACCATAATAAGACACAGCAAGACCTTATCATGTCTAGGCAATTCCGATTCTGTATCATAGCTCAGAAAAATCATCTCCCTCATCAGACCAATCTGCACACCAAGCATCTCCAACATCGCATCCCTAAGGGAATCCTTGAAGTCTTCACATCTCCAACATGAAGTTCTTTTTGAGCAGGTTACAGCATTCCTGTCCTATGAACATTGAAAAACTTACATTTATATAATAATTTTAAATGTAATATTAATTTTTATTGAATGTTTTTGCAATTTATGTTACAAATCTACTGAGAAGAGGGTTCCAGGCTGCTGGACATATCCCCGAGAAGGCAAGGATTTTTAAATGGAGGAGGAATCAACAGAACTGCTTTCCTCGATTATGTATTGTCGCAGATATGCAGTTTAAAGTTTACAGGCAAAGCTGTAAATAGGTCATTTGGTGCTCTGGATAATCCCCAGAGGGGCAATCCACACAATCTGATGTTTAGAACCAAAAACAATTAAATATGTAAAAACACCTTCTACTAGCTCCTTGCTACAGTTGCTACATATGCCACAAACAAGTAAACACATTCATTTAAGCAGACACAATATCAGCTATGGCTGTTTAAATGAATGCCATTACTGCACTCCCACCCAATCCTCAGTTTTTCTGAGGTGATGATCTTGTCCCCTAACAGCTAGAACCCAGGACAGCTGCTCCCTTTGCCTCACCCTAGCTTTGTTGCTGTCTGAAGGAGGACTGTATCTACAGAAAAAGAGTTTAAAGGTTAATGATTTGAGTTGCAGGGTGGGTCTGGCAGTGATTGGTACCCAGGTGGCATTGTGTAATGTTGTCTATTGTCAGACAGATTTATGAAATGGCATACTTTATTATTAGCAGCCTAAAGCATGCTAGTGTTACAAGAAAAATGCAATGGGGTCATGGGCAGTCATACATGAGTTTAGGAACCCATAGGTTAATGCCTATCATTTTCTTAGCTTAGAACATTAAAAGATATATTAATTTTATAATCAAATCTTATTTGCTTTACAGGTACATCTACTATAAGGTCAATGTGAGACATGAATGTAAAGTGATGGTCAAATGTGAGCATGTGGTATTTTTGTTGAGCAACTGCAGGAACTAAAGGATACATTAATTTAAGAGAAGTTTTGGACATTTTTTTGTGTGATCCAAATAAAATCAATTAAGATTGATTGCTACTTATAACATGTTTATAGTCACTGAACCAGTTCGTTAGTAGACTGAAATGTTTTTCAATGATTTGCAAGACATTGAGTGATGGTCTGGTGATTAGAACTATTAAAATTATCTGCACAAAGTGTGCAATTAAATGCAGATACGCTTACTGATAAATTATTAATGTAAATTAAGGAGGGCAATGGGCTTAGAATTGATACCAGAAGGACTTCGGTATTTAGTATACCACTGCTGGATGTGCTTATTTATGAGGAAATAATGAACATTCTCTTAGCTTGGAATAACTTGAACCATCTAAGTGAATAGTCATCAGATTTATTCTGAGCTAGTCCTAACAGCAGCTTGGATTGACTGACTGATTCAACCACTCCCTGTCTATAAAAAGTATACCTTTTCAGTGCCCATTTCCAATGACCTCATAAATTTTATTTGTGATGGTATAGATGGCTGTCACAATATTATAATTAGGAATAAAGAAATGCTGTTTATCAGTAAAGATATTATATTGGGTGATGCCTTCAATAAACTGTTTGTAGAGTAGTTTTTCAACTAATTGTCATTGGTGGAGGTAAATGATTCCAGTCTACAATCAGAGGGTGCTTTGGGGCATTTAATTTTTGCTATGGGTGTAATAGTTGTATTCTTCAAACTATGAGGCATAATTCCAGTTGTTAAGAATAAGATATGGGTGAAAGGTTGAGCTGTTATTGGAGAGCTTAACATCAGAATTTTTGAATATAGTATGTGTGGGTCTGGGCTTTTTATTGAATCTATTTGTGCTAGGATCTCTTGAAATGTTTTTAATATAAGGTCCTTAAAGTGGAGCATTGTTACTACCTCTGGATTATTGAGAGGTTCACATGGTTTTGGAGGGTTGGGAGAGTAGCTTTTTGTTGTAGGCATTAGTGATCCTTCATAATATGAGATGCAATCATGTTTAACAAGCCACAGTTTAGTACATGGAGGGGGTCAGATCTTAAATTAAGATTATTTGATATAGATTGTATTGTATGGCAAAATGCTTTGGGCTTGCCTTTATGGGAAGTCTGCTTGTCTTTTAACTCATTCCCTCTAATGGAGCTCTTTTGAGTCTCTAACTCCCAGTGGGCATGGTCTAAACCTTTTAAAAAATGCATTCACGTTACAGTCAAACAAATGTTTATCTCTCCAAAACCATAAGTGCTCATAGAAAACTGTAAGTGACAAACTATTCCGCACAAAGAAATCTTTACAGTGGCTGCACTCTTTCAAGTCTAGGTCATAAACTGGATTTTATAAACCACAATCATCACAGTAAATGTGATGTATGTAATGTTGTATCAACAGCTTATATCTCAGTAACGATTCAAACAACACACTTTCTGCCAGCAGCATAGACCTGTGAACTTTCATATGAGGGTAAGCAGTTCTGACTATGCCACTTGATTTAGACATTTAGAGAAATATGAACATTGCTACAATACAAATAAATAGTATACAAATAATAATCAATATCTCTTTATCTTCAGTAGGCCAGAGGTTAAATATCATCAGTTATGTTTCATTTTGTATGACGTAAGATGAAATATTCTAAAGTCTTGTATGTAGCATGGTTTTGGAATTATTAATGCAAATATGAGCTAACAGTATTTGATGCCTAGAGACATCAGTAGGATTTAACTGCAGAAATGCCTGGAGATGTCACTTGGCTGTAATGATTAAGTATGCAGCTTTTGTGATATTGGATAGAAGCATAGCTTTCAACTGTCCGATCATCACAGAATGCCCAGATTTTTGACTAATATTTTTTGCCTGTTCCTCATAAAAGTTGTGGCTTTCTGGCAAATCAGTGAGGATTAAGTTCACTAAGTAATGAAAGACATTTGAATTTCAGACTTCATAGCCTTCAGAAAATGTATGGTAATACAAAACCTTTTATTCTAGAAGTGTTCTCAGTTTGTAATAGCAATATTTAAAATTCGCCCCTATTTTGGGCCTTTGCCACCCGTAATTTATGGCTTTGTCCAGATTTCCTGTGCTAAGAGGTTGAGAGGTATGGGTAGAAATGGATGCTCTACGTTCTCTGTATTTTGATCCTTTGTTGTCATTTGTAGGGTTTGTTTTCCATTTTATCCATACTAGACATCTGTGTTTGAGTTTCCCTCTAGTGATTTCTGTGATCCAAGGAGCGGCTGCACCTTTAAGTGGTTGGGAATAACCTGCCCTGGATTAGTTTATGGAGGTAACAGAAAATTGCTAATGCAGTGGTAGGATTATTATCATGGTACATTTGATCACAGTTAAAATGTGTTTGTGCTTGGTTGCAGATTGTTTTGATCTGCCTCTGGGTAGAATGGATGTACTTTATGAAAGGTTGATTTTTCCATGTTTTAAAAGATAATGCAGAAAGGATGGGGCAATGATCACTCAGGCAATTAGGAATTACTTGGATATTACTGCATCTTTCTGCGACACTGGTGTTAAGAATATCTACATGTATGTTCCTGAACTACTTTTTTAATGTTGTTTAGTATTCTGCATTTGAGATTTGCCCAACCACTCTACCATTTAAGTAACATTGTATTTTTATTTTCTTTCCTTCAGTTATTGTGTTTGTGATGAATGTGTTAATATAATACAATACTCAAACTGTTGAGCAGATGAAGTGGAAAATGTATATTGTGGCCAGATGAAAGCTCAGAACATTACTTATTATTATTATTAAACTATTACCTAGTTGTGGTCTGTATCAAGATGGGTGTCCCTTTTTTGGACTATGTTGCTTTTATAGTTCATGTTTTATTTACCAGTAGCATAACTCCTATCTATCCTTTTGTCTTTGGCCATAGTCTACTGTCAAACAGGACAAGGTAGGTTCATAAAATAAATTGTTAGATACAAAAATCATCTTCCCATGTCTTCATAACTTCAAATATTGAAGGGTCACACTGTAATACCTTTGCATGTAAAGTGGTCTGATTCTCATTTATACTGGCTAGATTTATACAGGGCTTACTGACAGTTTTGTTAGGCTTCTTGTGTTGCATGTTATGAAATCGTTGTTTGGTGATGGAGGTGTTCCATCTACAAGCTGTTTTGCAGATCTGATGTGAGGGCATTTGTGTAGTGGGGAAGTTATTACTAGTTGTTGGGGGAATGTTGAAGGAGTAATATTTTAAAGAACATCACTTTAATTTCTTTATTATACTATAAGTCCATAATATTTTTTTTCTTTATGTATAACCCCATCTGAAGTATGAAAAACCAATTCAGATTTTTATGGATGGTAGGTCTAGTCAACTTCCTTAAAAATTGCTTGATTAGTTTAACTTACATGTCATTCAATAAAAAGCTTGGATACCTATTTTTATTTATTTTATTTTATCTTATTTTATATTTGTTTACCAGGGTAGTATACTGATCACAAATGACCATTTGCAGGTACTGCTCAGGTTTAACAAATTCTAGTTAAAAAGTTTCTTTACACTAAGGTTAGTGTGTACTACCATACTCATTTTGTGAGTTGACCACTATTAACTGCTTGAAAATGGTGCTAATTAGTTTTTCTGCTTAAAGATGTATTTGGCTAAGCATCTCATGATCCCATAATCACTTGCCTAGTATGTTTCTATGTTTCCCAGGTCATAAAGACAATAATCTTGAGTTTATAAATTCTTTCTTTGGCAGTGTATATACATTCCTAGTTAGCTACCCTCCAATATAAATTGTACACCATCAAATCTTGGAGGTGTCTTGTCAATACAAGTACTCTTGGGGGGAAAAATCATGTGGTCATGTTCCCCCTTTCCACCTTTTGCTCATTAAATGATTTTTGGCCTAATTAACTATATTAGTACAGAAAATTTACACCATGGAATTTGTCATATTGGACTAAGCAAGGAAAGCATAACATTCGGCTAATACAATTATCGTAAAAATAATATTATGGTTTAGATGGAAATCACATCTGTCTTGTATTGCATTAGTGTTACAAAGCCTTCTTCAAGAATGCTATCAAATGTATTAGTAAAATCTACAACCATTATCCTTTGGTAAACAGATTACTTACTGACTGATGCCTGCTTATGAGTGATAAACTAACAAATTGACTGATTAAGATGTCTAAACCCTTAGTCGGTTAATATGATGTTTTATAACTAAGGATATGTATTTTTATGTAAAGATATCTCATTTATAATGGCTGCTTGCTTTACTGGTCTACTACTATCTATTGTGATATTGGCCATACAAACAATTTCATTGCTAAACTGATATTTTAGTTATTTCCCCTGTTAAACTCATATCACTCCTTCCTTTACCTAGTTAATATTTAACAAACCTCAAACTAAAAAGATCAGAACATGTATTCATACTCCATTATTAAAAATTGTGCCTACAGGGGCTGTATTGGCTAAGCCCTTGAATGCTGACTGCTTGACTTTTGCACAGCAACTACATCTGTATTCCACTCAGAGTCAAAATTCATATTAAATGTATAAATACATATATATCAAAATGGGTATTCAGAACCTCACTTTGTTCCAGAGTCACCTTATCCAGAAAAATACCCAATTCAGACCATCTCATGAAGAAATGCAACAGCATCATCATGATCTACTTTATTTTCTATAGCTGAGGAAATTGTAAGGGAATCCACAACCCCACTGAATGCATAGGTTCATAGGTTCAATTCCTATTAGTCCATGTTGTGTTGTTGTTGTGTCTTTCGGCTTTTCCCGGTTAGGGGTCGCCACAGCGGAACTCCGGTCTGCTAATGATTGGCAGTAGATTTTTATGTGCCGAGTTGCCGGCCCTGACGTACAACCTTCAACGAAGGTACGCCCATTCACACATGTCTCCACACAGAAGATGCTCTTGCTGAGAATCAAACAGGACAACGTCTTACTGTGAGGAGACAATGCTACCGCAGCACCACCACTGCAGTAATTCCTATTAGTCCATACATTACAAAAAAAAAAAAAAAAAACATAACGTAAAAGGGTTACAACTCTTATACCCCAATTGTAAAAGGTTCTGCATTAAAATACCAGAATTAAAAAACATAACATAAATGGGTTACAACTCTTATACCCCAATTGTAAAAGCTTCTGCATTAAAATACCAGAATTACAGTCACTCAAACTGAGCCACAATTTGTAGCAATACTTGAAAAATGATGAAATGTAGTTTAATCTTCATATAAAATGCACCAAATTCTCAAGGCTTGACACTTAACACACAGACACAGACTTTACATACACCATCACACGTGCAAAATTAAATCTACACCCTTACCTAGCCCTTATTCTAACCTTAACCTGGAAACAATCTAACACACACACACACACACACACTTAAAGGAAAAAAAAAAACCTTCAGACAATACACACATTGCAGAGTCAACCACAAGAAAAACAGCTTATTCTGTACATACATACACACACACACACACACACACACACACACATATATATATATATATATATATATATATATATATATATATATATATATATATATATATATATTTATCTCAAAGCCCTGAAAATGAAATTTACCAAAGTTAAGATTAAAAGTTAAAAAAAGAGAAAGAAATAGTAAAAAGAGACTCACATGCACAGCCAGCTAACTGGAAAATGACATTACTGTAAACATGACACAGTTCTAAATATCTAAACTAAATAAGATTAAACTAACTAAAAACTAAGCTGTAAAACTAGCAGATCTGAATATAACCCTCACTAGACTATTAATATAATACAACAAAATGATCTGCCATTATAAAAGAGTTAAAATTGTTTTTAGGAGCATAATACAAAACAACCAACAAGGCAGTCTATTCATAAAAACTTATGATAAATATATAAAGTCACAAGTGCTCATCAGCAGTTGAATTCTGCTCACTGGTTCTATCCCCCTCTATCTGCTAGATCCCTGAAAGGCTTGAACTCTAGAAGGGCACCTCCCCTGCTGAAACCTAACTGGAAACTTTCCTGCACTGTCCATTGACTCTGAAAAGATCTGTCAAGGTTAATATTACCTTATCCTGTCTGTATGTACTATATTGTTTAGCCATACCGGGTGTACAGCACTACCAGTAATCCCTCAAAGCTACCCCACCCCTAATACCAAGTCTATATTAGATTCCTGCTGTTTATAGAGCCATCTTTAAATTACTAGTCTCCCATCAGAACACAAGTGCTCATCAACAGTTGAATTCTGCTCACTGGTAAGTTATTAGACCTCCGGAATTTCTTAGTGCTGTTTTTAGATAATTTTTTGGATCTATACAACTGGTATTCATGTTTCTAATTCTTGACTACTGCTCTGCTTATTTGTTTATTTCACTGGTTTGATTCTGCCATTCAGCAACAGTGTTTTCCTGGAATTACCAGTGTAGTTATGTTGTCTCTATGCAACTATGCTGTACTAAAACTGCTGTCATAAATGTAATTTATATCTAATTGACTTGGTGTTGGTGTTAGAAACAGTGTTTACTGATTAAGCTAGAGGAGTAATACTCTACACTGTTTTATGGCTGTTGAAACCACAAATATATCTGTATGCAGTTTGAAATGTCTACTGTAAAAATAATGGTTAGAGACTGTGGAATATCTGATATTTAAACTAAAACGCCAGTACTACACTCTACTTTGACTGTTTTAAGTTTAAAATATCTGGTCACATTTTATCTAGACTAATACAGAAAAAAAACTCCAGCTTTACTCCTTAGCATATCGCCTACTCCGAGGTGATCTCTGCCTAACATATAAAGCTATGTCAAACCCAGAGCTGTTGGACATGCTACACCTAAAGAAATCCCAAGCCCTCCGAGCTACACACTCTAGGGACCTAAACCTTGTCACCACAATTAAAAGGACATGCTGGAGGGATAGATTCCTGTCCCAGAGACTTCCCATACTCTGGAACAGGCTACCCATCTATGTCAAGCAAAGTTCTTCATTAGCACTCTTCAAGAAAAATATTGATGAGTGGATGCGAAATAGGAAATACACTCTGGGGATCATTTCTGTGTCTCTGCTCAACAGTGGCACAAGAAAATAACTTTCTTGGGTGGTGTAAGCCAGGGAACCTTGTTGGCTAGGCTTACGTAGGCCCTTGGGCCGATAGCCTAGTACCTACCTTTGAACCTATGAACCTAAAATAAGCTAGTGACTTTGAATTGGCTGATTTTTAAACCAAAGTGACACTATTTCATACTATTTAGACTGTTTTACTTCTTAAATACATGGCTGCATTTAATAATACTACCATTGTGCTTTGAAATGTATTAACTACTGGGCTGCTCTGATTGTGTTATGGCCATTTTCTATGATTATTGCTGCTCTGCTATATAGAAAATAAATGTTCTTAACAGTGCTATATTCTACTGGCTGAAGGACCCTCTACTTAGCACATATACTAACTTGGATCTACTTCAGTAGATCGAACTTTTACAAGTTCGAACCACATATGGTCGAGACCATATGTTCGAACTCGTAAAAGTTCGAACACTGAAGTAAAAACAAATAAAACAACAAAACACAAAACTAAATGTCTATAGCAGGGGGGATACACCCCCCTGCATCCCCCACACCCCCCCTTAAATATATCAACTCCAAGATCGTACTACATTGCAGAAATGGGAAATCTTCCCTTTCCGCACTGTATGGAGATCTCCATTCAGTCCGATTGAACTTTTACAAGTTCGAACATATGGTCTCGGCCATATGTGGTTTGAACTTGTAAACTTTTGATCTACTGAAGGGGACCCATATTAACTTATGTGTCTATCATCAGGTTCTATCCCCCTCAGTCTGCTAGATCCCTGAAAGGCTTGAATGCTAGAACGACACCTCCCCTGCTGAAAAATAACTGGAAACTTTCCTGCACTGTCCCTCGACTCTGAAAAGATCTGCCAAGGTTAATATTACCTTATCCTGCCTGTATGTACTATATTGTTTAGCCATACTGGGTCTACAGCCCTACCAGTAATCCCTCAAAGCCCCGCAATCAACCCTAAAATACTAAACTGGGTTACTCCTATATCTGTCTCTAAGCATTTCCTAGTGAACATATCTAAGTTTCTAAGCAGCCCTAAAACTACAAAAATAGCAGAAAATTGGAAGAAGAAAGCTTAATGTGCGAAAAGGCTGCAAAAAGTGATTACTAACAGTATCCTACGTAAAAATGGTATACTGAAGGCAAAAACCAAGGGTAAGAAAGTATTTTTAAAATAAAAAAAAGCCTCATTGTGCTTACGTGCTTATACAGATCCAACAGATCTCATGGTCAGGTTAAGCCCCGCTCCGCTCACCCCGCTCCACAAGTAAGCCCCGCTCTGTTTGCCACCCTTCCTCCAAATTCCACCCGCCCCTTCTACTCCTAAATTTATAGCTCTAAAACCACTCGCCCCTCTTTCTAGAACCAATCAACAACTCTCTAGGCATTATCAGGACCCTCCCTTCCTACCTATCCTAATTATCTCTCTACTCAAGTTGGGCAAAAATCAAAGCTAATATCTAGACAATGCCTCTGTTGTTGGCCATGAAACCTTTCAAATTAATGCTATTATACTGCCTACTACTCCTGGGCGGCCACAGTGGTGCAGCGGTTAGCGTTGCCGCCTCACAGCAAGAGGTTATCCGGTTCGATTCTCGGCTGGGGTGCCTTCTGTGCGGAGTCTGCATGTCCTCTCTGTGGTCGCGTGGGTTTCCTCCTGGTGCTCTGGTTTCCTCCCACATCACAAAGACATGCAGTAGGTGGATTGGACACTCTAAATTGGCCCTAGATGTGAGTGTGTGCATGTGTGTGCCTTCTGTGGAAGATTGGGTGCCGGGCTGGCAACTCAATACCGTAAAACTCCATTGCCAATCATGAGCAGACAGCTGATCTGCTGTGGCGACCCCTAACTGGGAAAAAGCCGAAAAAAGAAGAAGAAGAAGAATACTGCCTACTACCCTTGATGATAATTCCATATCTTCTCATCACCTACGAAAATCTGTCCTACCTAGGCTACCACTACCCAAGAAGCCAAACCACCACTCCAATAATACGAGTTAAATTAGACCACTTAATAATCCCCCTTACAACTAACTCCTTGGATGCAAAATACCACCAACCCATTAGATCCAGATATATCAACACCAAAACCAAGAATTACCTAAGATTAATATTTAAATTCCTGAAGCTCACAATTAGACTACATGACAACCTCACAAGGGATGGGTTTATTCATCCAAACCCTGGCCCAACCTCACTAGTCAATCCTAGTCCCAATTCTACTATTCCCACAAACTTACAAACTTTAAATAGACTTTCAAGCTCACTCCTGATCAGTCATCTAAATATCAGAAGCTTAAATAATAAGGTCTACCACCTGCATGCACTCTTAAACACACATTCCTCGGATGTACTTTGTCTTACTGAAACCTGGCTAGAACCATCAATGGCAAATAACGAGGTTTTACCCCTAGGTTATAACATACTAAGGTTAGACTGTACCACTAGGAAGGGAGGAAGGGTGGTTGTCCTATACAAAACTACTCTAGATATGACCTCTGATTCCACACAACCACCCTGTGTTGATAATGATGAAATTCTCATTGCCAAGCTTCAAATTAATAAAAACAAAAGTATTAACATAGCCTGTGCCAACATTCCCCCCCAGGTAATAACGCAAACACCCTTGAAGATATCCTCTCTTGGCTGTCTATTACCTACCCTCAAGAAATCATTGTTCTTGGAGATTTCAACATCGACTGGAATATTTGGTTGTCAGAATCTCTGACCATCCATGTAAATCTATATGGATTTACTCAGATCATATCCTCCCCTACTAGGATCAGTAAACCTAACAAGAAAGATAGTATCCTAGATTGGATACTCATTAATAGCCATCCCCACATGTATAGGGCTGGTACCCGACCTGAAGACATAAGTGATCATTTTTTTACCTATATAATCAGGCATAAGACTGACATCCCCCACCAACCTAGTTACAAAACAATTAGAAACAACAAAAACTTTAACCCCGGTAATTTCCAAAATGAACTCAAAGCATGTAATTGGGCAGTCCTAAAACATCTACCACTTGAAGAAGCTGTATTATATTTCAAAACCAAATTCCTAGGCATCTCTGATACCCATGCACCTGCACGTTCTATAAGAACTAAAGCAAAAGTTGCTCCATGGCTTTCAAAAGAAACCAAACAAATGATCTTACTTACAAACAAAGCTTGGACCACTTTGTGTACCACAAAATCCCCCTTAGATCAACTTAGATTTAGACAACTAAGGAACAGCACTAAAAAATCTACCACCCCAGATAAAAAAAAAAAAACTTTTACTGCCATTCACAACAGAAGCATCAAAGCAATCTGCAAAAGTTTTGGGCAGGCATAAATAAACATTCAGCCAGGGCAATGCACAACTCCTGCCCCCTTGGCTACCATCCAAAAACCTTCAGAAGACTTTGCCAATTCCTTTAATAGCTTTTTCACCGAAACTATCCAGTCACTATCTAACCAACTATCTCCCAGTTGCCCAAGTCCTAACGCCACCGCACCTAGTTCTCAACTCCCCTTTAACTTTCAACCAGTTTCCACATCACTTATCCATGCCCTAATCAAGAAACTAAAACCTACCACCTTTGCGGCGGATCTCCTCTCAGCTGAGTATCTACAAAAAGCTGCAGATGCCATAGCATACCCAATCTCTATCCTGATCAACAGAACTATATCAGAAGCTACTATCCCCTCCATCTGGAAGACATCCCATGTTATTCCACTTCACAAAGGGGGCAATTCTACTGAACTGTTAAATTACAGACCTATAGCTATTTTGTCACTCCCTGGCTAAAATTATGAGAAGTGCATCCATAAACAACTCCTGAGCCATCTCATTCAGCACAATCTCCTGGCTAACTCACAGCATGGTTTCAGACCATTTCACAGTACAACCGCAGCCCTCTTCTCCTTCTCTAATGTTATTAATCAAAAGTGAAACAACAATAAGATTTCTTCTGCCCTCTTTCTTGATCTCCCCAAAGCCTTTAACATGGTCAACCACTAACTACTCATACACACACTTAAAACTATTCCCCTAGATGTCCAGGCTATCCAATGGTTCAAATCGTATCTGAGTGGTAGACAACAGGCTGTACTATGGCAGAACAAACTATCTTTCCTTCTACCTATCACCCTTGGGATCCCTCAAGGCTCTATATTAGGACCCCTATTATTTTCTATCTTTATTAATGACCAGTACACATTCATCCCAATAGCCACCCACATTCAATATGTGGATGACTCCACTTTGATTTGCTCTGCCACCTCCCCTTTAAGTCTGCAGAATCTATCCCAAAATGTTTTTAATACTGTTGAAAATTGGCTCTGTAATCGACGTCTCCTATTAAATCCTAACAAAATGAAACTACTGCTTTTTTCCCCCACTCATAAAGCCTCCGCCCCAACCTTTACTATAAAATCTAACAATGGCACTGTCATTGTCTCAGATCCCTGTACCAAACTCTTAGGTGTAACAGTTGATAATAGCCTGAAGTTTGATATGCATATTAATCAAACTAATAAAAAAGTTAATAAAAAACTTGGCTCACTATACAAGATCAAACCTTTCCTCACTCCACTAGCTAGGACGGTAATTGCCCATACACATCTACTTTCCACCCTCCTTTATGCATCCTCTCTCTTCACAAACTTGAGTAAGTCTGACCTTAATAAACTCTCTAGCTGCTTTAATCATATTGCTAGATTTGCCACTGGAACAGCATACAGAACACACCACTGTCTGAACCTAAAGAATCAAGGGTGGCTAGAATTGCCTATTCAACTTCAGTACAATCAGCTAATAGTAGCACATAAAATTCTCTACCAACCCGAAAACACACCCGTACTTACAAAAATGATCACCCCTTACAGCAACCTCAAGACACTTAGCTCAACCAACAAATTACTAGTCCAAACCCTCAAAAGCAACAACTCATCTGCAGACTCTCTATGTGCCAACTCTGTTAGCAAAATATGGAACTCACTTCCTGCTGAGCTTAAAAAAAATCTAAAACAGTACTTTAACAGGCAATGACTATGTCCTTGCTCTAATCCTGACTAACTCTGGCAATATAAACATGTGCTAAAGAGGTCTTTTGGCCACCCCTACATTGCTTCCTAATTGTTACTCCATAACATATCAGATTTATATATATGACAGAATGAATTACTTTTATCCTATGTATTGTATTTGTAACAGTGCTTTAACTTGTTTAATGTAACAGTTTTTCTGTATGTATGTATGGAGCTTTTCTCCCCGGGCCTCCACTGAAAATGGACAGGTATCCAGTCGGACTATCCCAGTCAACAAATGTAAAATAAAATAAATTAATTAATAAATAAAAGTCCTGTTTAATAGATAGCTCACATGATTAACTCATCCAATTTAATTCAAACAAATAAAACAGATAAATGGAATACATATGGGACTGTTTTGTGTGATACATTAAATATGTTGTACTGCAAAATTAGAGAAATTGCTTTCATAACTCAAGGCTTCAGCACTTATCTTGAAACCCATTCCCTAAACCTAGAATGCAAGATATTTTATTTGGCATCAAGATCCTTTTTTCACTAGTTCATTTACTAGCTGTTGTTGTGAAAAAAATCTTTTTCCCTCATTATAAATCCTCCATGCCATTCTACTCCACTCCGCTGTCTAAGCATGTATTTTATTAAAATCTCTCCCTGAAGTGGGCTTTTGATTAATTTTATGCTAAACTCAAAAACCAAGCAGGTTTCTTCCCAGGTAAGGTGTGTGGATTTAATTTCATTTAGATTAATAAAAAATGGTGACCTGAATAAGAATGATTAGGCTCTAAGAAGGTGTGATAGTCATCAGCTTCTTAAAGTGCTATCCCATGCACTTAGGAACTACTTTTACCATTAAAACATTAGACTCTGCCTTATTTGCTTTGAAGTTTCATGCAGTGCTGAGCTATTCCTATCTCTCTCTACTGCATATGCCCAGCCTGATTGACTGTGGCTGTGCTCCATTGGTGGCATCCTTCATTTCCTCCCCACCCCATCCACCCTTCCTTTTTTTACATAATCTCAAAAAAGATTCCATGCAGGATGCACTGTCAGAGACTCTGGGTGGGCAGATCAGTGTGATGAGGGAGATGATTTTTTTTGAGCTATGATACAGAATCGGAATTGCTTAGACATGGTAAGGCCCTGCTATGTCTAATTATGGTGGCTGCCAAAAAAGCAATTGCTAGAAAATGGAAATCAAAATCTAAACCAACTATATTAGAAGTAGTGAATATAGTGACACAGATAAAACAACTGGAATTGAAATCTTTCGAAAGGGTAGGAGCAAACAACATAGAAAAAGCGAGACTTGTGAGATACAGAGGAGGAATGAAGTTTAAGTGAAGGCAGGACTTAAATGTGTTATGCAATATTTGACTGAAAATGATTGGGTAGATTATGTTTACAAATGGGAGTGTCAGTATGGTTTGTGGTGTAAAATACTTGCAACTAGGATTGTGTCTGTATGGCTTGTTTTCATTTATATAAATGTATGATTGCTTATGCTGTTAAGTGATGGTTTAATAAAGATTTCTTGTTTAAAAAAGGGGGCAGGAACTGGATACACAACACAATTTTTACAATCTGTGCACTACACATCTATACACACCACAGCTCAAATCAAACAAAAACCTTATTATACAGCACAAAAACAAATTAAAACCACCCAAATTACTATCCTAAACCATCTCAAAAAGAAGTTATGTACTCACCATAACATTCCATGTTTGTTGTCCATCTCGCCGTTCATTCTTACAATGATGGGTTCGGAGACGGACTCAGCGGAATACTTCGCTGAAAATCTCAAACTTGGCTCATGGTAAGAAGGTATCCCACAATGCAGTGGTGTAATTCTCCAGATCTTGTTTGCTGCTAATACTGAACAATGTGTACACTATATCCATATCCACAAACATATACATATACATATAAACATATATCTAGGTCTATACTATATGTACTGGAAGGAGAAACAAGCTGAGACAAAGAACTCCTGAAGGTAGTGGAAATATACCAGGTCCACAAGGAGTCTTTGGCAGGGGGAAGGAGGGAAGATTTGTAAGAATGAACAGTGAGATGGACAACAAACATGGAACGTTATGGTAAGTACATAACTTCTTCATGTTATGTTGTCCTATCTTGCCTTCATTCTTACAATGATGGGACAGCATCCCTAGCACCTTTACTCTGGGTGGCTCATGAGAGTACACCTTTAAATACCATGCGACCAAAGGATGCTCTGTCCCTGGAGGCCAAATCCACTTTGTAATGAGTGATAAAAGCATGTGGAGTAGACTAAGTAGCTGCTGCACAGATATT
The DNA here is from genome assembly GCF_019279795.1 of Protopterus annectens. Taxonomy (NCBI): domain Eukaryota; kingdom Metazoa; phylum Chordata; order Ceratodontiformes; family Protopteridae; genus Protopterus; species Protopterus annectens. Next base: position 855,589,998 of record NC_056737.1, on the reverse strand, counting down.
ATCTATGGGAATTCTGGCTTGAAAAGCAGACGACATACCCATTGCTCTAGTGGAATGAGCCTTCACTTTGAAAGATAAATCTTTGTGATTTGAATTATAGATGAAAGTTATACAATTTAAAAGCCAATTTGAAAGAGTAGTTTTTGAGACTGAGGATCCTTTTTTTGCATCAGAAAAGGATACAAATAATTGGTCAGATTTTCTGAAGTCATTGGTTCTATGTAAATAGAATCTGAGTTGTCTGTGCATGTCCACTTGATGTAATCTGTACTCTGCCTTGTTGCTAGGAAAGAACACTGGAAGCTCTATAGATTGATTTATGTTGTTTGGAGAAGAGACGTTAGGCAGAAAGGATGGGTTTGTATGTAAAGATGCCCTATCCTTATGAAAAATCAAATATGGTGGTTTAATAGAAAGAGCTTGAAATTCTAACACCCTTCTAGCAAAAGTTATAGCCACTAGAAACAAGGTCTTCCATGAAAGGAACTTGAGGTCTGAAGATGAAGAGGGCTCAAAGGGAGGTAACGTGAGATGAGACAAAACAAAATTTAGATCCCAAGGAGAAAGGGGTTCCTTAAAAAAAGGTCTTAATAAGGAAGCACCTTTAAAGAGGGCTCTACAGAACCTGTATGACATTAAGTTGGAAGAAGTATCACCAGTATGAAAATTTGAAATTGCAGCAAGTTGAACCTTGATGGTTGCTGCAGCTGAGCCTTGTTGAAACAGTTCCACCAAAAATTCCAAAATAGAATGAATAGGTGCAGAAAAAGGATCAATGTTCTTGTCTTTACCCAAAGGGAAAACCTCTTCTATTTACTAGAATACAGCTTTCTAGTGGAAGTTTTGTGGGAGGACATTAAGATATGTCAAACCGTACAAGTGAAATTATGAAGCCTGACTAAATTTGGAAGTGGAGCAGCCAAGCTCTCAGTTTTAGGGTGTGGAGAGAAGGATGAAGCTCCCCTGACATATGGGTCAGCAGATCTGGCACTGGGTTCAGAATCCAAGGCTTCTCCTGAAGGTGAAGCCAAAGGAAGAGGAACCAAACTTGGTGAGGCCAGTAAGGGGCAATGAGAATTATCCTGCTTCCCGAGCTTTGTGCTTTCTGAATAACTTTGGGTATGAGAGGAAACGGTGGAAAGGCATATAGAAGTCTCGAGGGCCAATCATGAGCAAGAGCATCTCTCGGTGTCTCCCCCGGAGGGGGAATTAGGGTAAAATACTTGCTGCACTTGGCATTCATGGGAGTGGCAAAGAGATCACAGCAAGGCTGTCCCCATGTTTGGAAAATAATTTCCACCACATTTTGATTGAGATACCACTCGTGAGGCATAAGGATTGCTCTGCTCAGCTTGTCCGCTATCACGATAGACTTCCCTGGAATGTGCATTGCGATTAGAAAGTGCTGGGAAGATACTGTCCATTGCCATACTCTTAGGGCTTCTCGACAAAGGGGGTAAGATTTTGTTCCCCCTTGCTTGTTTATGTACCAAACCACAGACATATTGTCTGACTGGATCACAACAGTCCCTACAGGGAGAGAGTCTTGAAGTGCTTGCAACGCAAGAAGCACTGCTCTCATCTCTAGAACATTTATATGCAAGTGAGCCTCATGTTCCTGCCATGTACCTTGGACTGTTCTTCCCAGATAATGCCCCCCCCCCACCCTGTCTGGGAAGTGTCCGGGGGCACTGTAGCTATTGGTTGAAGTGGAACAAAGGGACTGCCCATTGTTACATGACAGGAGTGTATCCACCATCTCAAGTCGTTCTTGCAAGATTCTGTTATTCTGATCAGATGAGACATTGGAAGCTCTTGAAGTGACCATTGAGAGAATAATAGCCATTGAAGAATCCTCATGTGCATTCTGGCAAGAGGAACCAGTGTAATTGTGAAGGCCATTGTTCCTAATAAGCGTAGAATTATCTTTGCTTTCACTTTGTTCTCGGGAAGGAGGTGAAGTATCTGCTGTCTGAGTGCTATAACTCTTTCTGTTGGAAGACATGCTACCATAGATGAAGTGTCTAGATCTGCGCCTATGAATATAATATGTTGACAAGGCAACAAGGCAGAGTTTTGAAAATTTACTGTAATGCCCAGTTGATTGCATATGTCCAAGGTTAGGTCCCTGGCTTGTAGAAGTAGATGCTTGGTGGTTGCAGATAGGAGCCAGTCGTATAGATAGGAGAAACACACGGAATCTTAGATGTCTCAAGTGAGCCGTGACTATTGACATACATTTGGTGAACACTCTGGGGGCTGTAGTGAGACCAAAGGGCAGAGCTCTGAACTGTTAATGGCTGTCTCCCAACCGGAAGCTTAAGTACCTTCTTGATGTCCTATCCATTTTTATGTTGTAGTAAGTATCTTGAAGGTCTATCGAGCACATCCAATTGTCTTTCCCTAAAAAGGAAAGTATAGACTGTAGTGTCACCATTCAGAATTTTAACTTCTTGACAGATTTGTTTAACTTGCTTAGGTCTAATATGGGCCACCAGTTCCCTGTTCTTTTTGGCACTAAAAAGAATCTTGAGTAAGTTCCAAATCCTATTTGGTCTGTGGGGACTTCTTGGATGACTCTTTTGTGGATCAACCTTTGAACCTCTATAGTTGCTTGTTCACTTAGATTGGGTGGAACATCTGGGAGTGTTTTGGTCTGTGGGACAGGTTTGGAAAAGGGGATGGAGTATCCTCTGGATATTATGTTTAGTACCCATTTGTCATTTGTGATATTTCGCCAGGCTTATGGGTACATAGATAAACGTCCCCTGACTGCCTCCAGAGAAGAGCAGTCAGGCCTCCTTTCAGGAGTGCTGATAAGGGCGTCCGTAAAAGGAATCACAGTCACCCTGGTTTTGCGGGCCCACTCTGCCTCTGGGGTGGTGTCTACTGTTATTACCTCCCCCTCTGCCCTTGGAGAAGGTATCGCCCCATGCATCTTAGAAAAATCTCTGGGATCTTTTGAACCACATCTTTCTGTTCTTCCGACCTTCAGGATAAGGTCTTGAAGGTACGGAAAAACATACTTCAATGGCAGAGAGAGTTTGCCCTTCCTGCGCGCACTGGGTTAGAGTGTCTTTTACTTTGGGTCTAAAGAGTGAGAAACCATCAAAAGGGGCATTAGTAAAGGTAGACTTAAAGCGCTCTGCAAAATTGCACAAGCGCATCCAGGAGTGTCTCCTAAGGGAAACTCCACAACCCGCTGCCCTACTTGCTCCATCTGCTGCTTATGATATGAGCCTCATGGAAGCATTAACAATGGAATTTAAGGTAGACAGCTGGGAGGAGACCTTCTCATTCACCCTTGCAGCTAATGAACCTCATAGAGTATGTCCTAAGTCTTTCAGGAGATATCTTTGTATCCTCGTGAAATGGGATAAGTAGTTCAGCATTCGGACTGAGAAAGTTGCTGAAGATAATATACACTTCCCGTAAATGTCCATCATTCGAGAGTCTTTATTCGGAGGATGAACAGATGAGGAAGTCTCTGCAAGTTCTTTCTTGGTGGCTGCTGCCACCACCATAGAATCTATGGGTACTCCCTTTGTTACAAATTCCTTGCCCAAAGGAGCTGACAAAAATTTGTTTGGCCTCCGAGGGGACCAGTTCTGTAGTGTCAGTTGACTCCCACTCCTTTCAACTAACCAGGTCCATTAGTTCATCGAAAGGCAGAGACACCCAGGAAGCTGAAGGTTGAGACCCAAAGGCCTTTAGGTACACTGACTCCTCATCAGAAGAGGTGGTGGTCTGCCAGCCGCCTCTTTGCTTGAGGATCTCTAGAATATCTGCAAATAATATATCATCAGAGGATGACCGTGGGGACCCTTCTGACTCATAGAGGTCAATATATGAAGTGATGGACTCATCTGGGGAATCAACATGCTTCCTCTTGCAGGTTTTCTTCCGAGGTGGCTCCTCAGAAGGATATTCTGGGGAGGCCTCAGATGAGAGGGGTTCACCCAATGGGGGATCCTGAAGCTCTGGGTCTCTGCTGTCTTGAGGAATGGGTGGGTGCTGAGACAGTAGCCGATGCCTTGGGGGGACGAGTACTGGTATCGCTCTGTGGTGTTGAATGGGTAGACAACATGCTCCTCATCAGCTCAAAGGCAGATCCTGCTGGCTCCGAAGACTCCCTCAGCTCCAAGGAGACAGAGGAAGGCAACGGAGCCAATGAAATTGGACCTGAGGCTGATGTGGGAGCTGAGCTAACCCAAGCCAATGCTCTGAGGGGTAGGCTAGGCACCGAAAAGGACAGGGGCCAAGAATCCCCCCCCCCTGGGGCTGACCAGGGAACTCAGCTCCCAGACTCACCGAACGGCACTGAGAGAGTCAGAGCAGATGTTGGCTCCGTGAACACCAAAGGGGGTCCTGGAACCAATGGGTCCACAGGAAGTGGTACCGAGTACTCCAGCACCAAAGGACCAGCTTGGCACAGAGGAGGAACAACAGTGGGCACAGCAGGCTCCAAAACCAAATGGGTGGGAGCCGAAAATAATTTAGTCAGCGCCAACGACTTGAGGAGTCTACGCACCACCCATTCCACATCATCATCTGATAAGCTTCTTGTAGACCTGGAAGATAGGGAAGGAGATCAAGACCTATGGAGGATTGGTGATCTCAAGGTTGGAGAAACCGGCGAAATCTCAATAGGCCGGCTCCGAGTGGCGGTATCTTGCGGCTCCGAAGGCTTTGGAGCCGAAGTACCAGGCCTATCAACCAAAAGGACTTCCGACGGCTCTGAGGATTGTGGAGCCGAGGAAGTAGTGGCCTTTGAAATTTTTGTGAGTTTGACTGGTGGCTCCGACTGAGCCAATGCAGATGGAGATTGTCTTTTATGAGATTTATCCTTTTTTGAAGGACACAAAGAAGAGGAGGAAGAGCTATGAATGGCTTCCTCAAAAGAAGGCTTTAAGAGTCCTTTTAGAATCAACTTGTTTCTTCTTTCCTGAAGAACTCTAGCACTAAATGAATAACAGAACATGCAGTCTTCTTGTAGATGATTGGCACCAAGGCAATAAACACAAACATGTACATCTGTGATGGACATTTTTTGCGAGCACTTTTGACATTTTGTAAAGCCCCAAGGCTTATGTTCTCTCTCTTTTTTGTCTTTAGACATTTTTCAAATAAGACCTTAAGGGCGATAGCAAAAACACAATGACAAAAAATATTAGCTAGACTAATATGCTAAAGCTAAACTAAAGGTTATTACAGGACAACACAAGGAGCAACAACCAGGGAAAGAAAAATAGAACCTCTAACTAAACCGGTTCTATTTTCCACATAAAACAATAAACAGTACAAGCCCTCTAACTTAAATGGGTGTACAGCTCTCTAACTTAAACGAGCTATAAGAGACACTAACAATGAACAGCAACCACTACACAGGATACCAAAGGGGCCTAGAAAGCGATGGCAAAAGCTGTGCTAAAGAGGAAAAAACTATCACGATTTAACAAGAAGCAGCAAAGAGACACAGGAAGTTAAATCTAGTAATAATAAAGCTAAATATATGCAAAAATAGCAAGTTTTGACAAAGGTAAATAGAAAAAAATTTCACAACTTAGTCACAGCCAAGATGAGCACATCCAACCTCGTAAAGTGGCAAATGAGATCTGGGGAATGGAACCACTGCATTGTGGGATACCTTCTTGCCACAAGCCAAGTTTGACATTTTCAGCTAAGTATTCGGCAGAGTCAGAGCCGAGGATCGGTTCCTAACCCATCATTGTAAGAATGAAGTTGAGATAGGACAACATAACATCAGTTGTTATACTAACAGCAATAACTGTAGATAATGCAACCAATATTTTATTAAAAGACTAACAAGACACAAAATCCATCCTACATATATTTACACTAATTACTTCTAAGACTCTAATGCCAATCATTAGCGGACCGGAGTTCCGCTGTGGCGACCCCTAACCAGGAAAAGCCGAAAGACACAACAACTTCTAACAACTTCTAAGACGAATATATATATATATATATATATATATATATATATATATATATATATATATATTACTTCAATTTCAGTTATTGTTTGTTTTCTGGGTAAGTGGTGTAAGGGTGCAAGAGCCTTTTCAACCATAAGCCACTCCATATGAGAGTCACAATAAAGCATATAAATCATGCAGTGGTAATCAGAGTAATATATTGTTTACACTATTACATGAAATACTGAAGCAAGCAAAGACACTGAAAAAGAAATACAGGAGCAAGCAATAACAACAACTACATATTAAAATCAAAAGGTCAACATATACGATATTAAAATATAACTAATTTCAACAGAGTAAATTTATAGAGAGTAATACAGTTTCTGAAACAACATATGTTAGCAACCTAGAATGGGTAAGTTAAGAAAAAGTCTGAATCGTGCTAACCTGCACCTCTAAAGTCGATACACTTGTACTCACTAAGTGTGACTTCAGCTTTGTCTTGTGCAGACTGAGATTGTCTGCACATGTGATGATACTGGGTAGTGCATTCCAAGCAGCAGGAATACACTTAAACATAGACCACCACATTATACCAGCACATAAATACCTACATAGATGCAGGGATTAACTTTATATTCTCGAAATACTGAAATATTGAAATTCAGTATGTCAATGTTATAAAGTAGAAACCTAAAAAGAACGAAAACTCCGAAGCTCGAAATTCAAAATCTCGCATGCCGGAGATTTTGAATTACCGCTTCTGGTGTACACAAACACACACCTTCCTCCCCACACATAAACACAAGCTCTGTCCTACATAAAAGCAAGGGGGCAAGCCCCCTTGCACCCCACATGTGGGGGGGCCGTGCCCCCCACACACACACCCCACTTAAATATTCTAATTCCGAAGTCGCACTACATACAAAAATACACAAAACACCACCACACAAGCTACATTCTCCTCGCACACACACATCACAGTAACAAAACACACCAACAGACACCACAGCCCCTACCCAAAACCCTTAACACATAAATACTTACCTGAATCCATAACCACAGCGAAACACCAGAAGCGCTAATTCAAAATCTCCGGTATGCGAGATTTTGAATTTCGCGCTTCTGAGTTTTTGTTCTTTTCAGGTTTCCACTTTATGGTCTTGAAATACTGAAATTCAATATTTCAGTATTTCAAGCTTCTAAAGTGAATCCAGATGCAGCTGTATCTTGTAGGAACAAGTGGAAGGCAAACCCGAGAAACAAACCCACATGGCAGAACCATAATATCAACAAGCTTTACAATAAAAGGAAGAGAATTTTGGACAAAAGTAAAAAGAATAATTCCCAGAATGATAGACCTCTCATTCTTAAAATAAACAAACAACTAAGGAGCTTTATAAAATTCACTAAAGACAAGTTTGAGGCTAAAACTGCTACCCAAGCCAAAGACAATCACAAGGCTTTTTTTAGTTATGTTTGTAATCTCATATAAGCACAATGCAGCAGTGCACTGAGCTGTTACCCACACTGAGGCTGAAGATATAGCAAACCTACTGGCCAATAATTTCAGCTCTAACTTTACCTGTCTCTCTCTCCACTGAATGCCCCACAAGATATATCTGTAATTGGTTCGCCTCCAGCTATCACACAATACTTAATCCTAAAAGAGCTATCAAAAACTAAAAAAAACTGTATCGATGGGTCGTGACAATATCCCTGACAGTGTTCATCTTCAACCTCATTACAACTTTTGTGCCAAGTAAAATGAAAATGGCCACAATTATTAGACTACATAAGGAAGGACCTTCTACAGACCCAGGCAATTACAGTCCCAAAAGCCTGGCCAGCCTCACATATGCAAAGCCATGGAAAGATATACCATGAAACTAATGAATAAGGACATATCAAACCTCTAAACACTGGACCTGTCTCACTTTAGATTCATCAAGGGCAAATCATGTTGACTCAGCCAAGTAGACTTTTTTGAAAAGGACACCAAAGCAATGAATGAAGGCAAAATGGTACATACCACATACCTTAACTTGGCCAAAGCTTTTCACACAGTCCTCCACTTAAGCATAGTAGAAATGTTAAGAAACATGGCTCACAGATAGGACACAGGAGGTACCGCTACAAGGAGACCAGTCAACAGAGGAGACCCTCCCCCCAGGGTTCAGTGTTGGTTGACCTGTATCTGGCATACAAGGCATCCTCCAACCCAGTACTGGTGGGTCTACTACAAATCAGCAAGTCAAATGGCATAAGAAATACTCAGTCTAGGGATAAAACCTCTTCTGCAACATCAACAGAATGGTTTGGGGGAGAGGTACATCTTGTAGAGAATAGCACTGCTGTGGAACAGACTCCACATCCTCATTAAACAAATCTCATCCCTGACCAAATTCAAGCGTAACTTGGATCTATGGATGGGTTAGCTCAGGACTGTCCTCCCTCTAGAAGTAATGGAGAGATGCAGCTCCTAAATGCTTTACCCTATGAATGGGCTCCCCTCAAATTGTCTATGGTATAATCCCAGTTATTCTCACTTTGAGTAATATATAATTATCTACCATGGGATGGCTAGGGCCAATCTAATGCCAAATGGGATGGGTTAACTCAAGCACCAAAAGGGAAATTGGCTAGGCTTAACTCATTGCAGCTCAGTGATGTCTCCAAATGTTTCTGCATTTACATCCTACTGACAACTTTAGGTATCTAATATTGCTTGCTCATATTTGTATTACTAATTCTAAAACCATGCTACATAAAGAATATTAAAAGATTTCATCTTAAAGCTTATATAATGGCAAACACAACTGTATTGATATTTGATCTCTGTCTGGTGCAGATAAAGATATATTAATTGTTTGTATAATATTTATTTATATTGTCATACATGTCATGTTTTTCTAAATTTCTTGACAACTGAGTAGTACAAACAGAACTGCTTAGCCTCATATGAAGGGCTCAGCTTGGTGAGCAAATTGCTGCTGACAGTATGTGTGTAACTCGAGCAGTTGCTGAGATATCATAAGTTGTTTACAAATATTGTAAATTTAATAGATACCTAAAAAATATTACCACTATAGCCACAGTTTGTGCTGAGGAATTTGCCATTTACACTTCATTGGTAACCCTTACAGTTCCAGAGATATGAGAATTTGTTTGAAATGTGAGGGCATAATTTGGTTCTATCAAAATACTTAGGCTCTCTCCATTGGAAGTTACAGTATAAACTTTCAGAGCTCGATTGGAGGGTATGAGTTAAAATGGTGTACAGTGGCAGCTAGCCTAGTACTTACCTATGAATCTAAAAAGGTATGAGCAAGTTTTAGGAAAGATTTTCCACAGGTAGCAAGTGAAAATTGACTACTTAGCTTGACTGAGGAGAAGCTTCTGAGGGAGAAGTTACATTCATGCAATGTAAGTTTTATGGCCAGAGGAGGGTGGTCATTTTCATTAAGAACATCAAACACATCAAACACAACTGCTAAATAGAAAAGATGAGTCTTTACAAAAAAAATCCATCTACAACCTAAAATTCCTTGACATATTAAAAAGCATGAACAATCTACAAAACAAGCTATTACTTAAAGCAAGAGGCTAAATCAAATCTTAGATAAACAGACTCTAGTCATACAAATCACTAAAAATCACATAATTTAAAAGGATTAAAAATCTTACATCTCAGTTGTAAAAAGTCTTCATTAAAATACCAGAATTGCAACCAAGGATCTTTCATTTAAACCAAATCCATCAATTCATCCATCTATAACCCTCTTTTTCACATTTTTGCATATGGGGTCAGTGTGTCACATCAACAGCAACTATCATCTAGAGCCAATGTTAACACTGACAGGTGGCTATTATAGCAACACCTGAAATATGGTGAAACACAACTAAATACAAAAGGCAACAGATTCTCCATTCTAGGCTTCATTATATACACATCTAAAAAACATAAGAAAGCTTAAAGAGAAATAATTATGGTGCAAATCTCACAGAAACTTAAACTACAGTATATCCTGTTAATTAGCAAATCATGAAGGGAAACTTTGCTTGTAAATTTTACTCTGCGAAGCAGCAAAACATCATTCATTGGCTGTATACTAAAACACAGCAAAGTAAGAACTCTTATACAAGATGCCATTACCTACTAGTCAAAAAATGCAACAGTAAAATCATACTAATTGGGGACTTCAATATTCTATGCTGCCAGCAGAGAGAAGAGAAGCCAAACTTTCACTTGTGGTCTCTGAGCTATACACAATTAATTTCAGTCCCTGTATGTAGCGAATCAAAACTTGGAGCAAAAAAAAAAACATAATTGAATGGATGCTCACAAGCACCCACAGAATTTCTCCAGCTTTTGAAGTAATATTAAGCCATATCAATTACCATGGTGCAACCTATGCTGTTTGAAAAAAAACACCATGATGCCCAAAACTATACTAATAAGACACCTAAAAAGATTATTTTAACAACTTTAGTTCAGTTTAACAGCAATGGCTGAAGTATGCTGGGCCCATAACTCAGAGGCCGATGGATTAAAACTATCCTCTGCTATGCAAATGGGAGGAAGCTTTGGGTTGGGGTTGGCCTCACAGACACAAAATACAGTGTTTGATTCTCACCTTTGAGGGGAATTGGCTAGACCCACAAGGGAAGCTAGCCTAGTACTCACCTATGAATTTAAGTGCTGTGGTAAAAAGACTTACTATAGACACAGTAGCAAATAACCCACAGCATATTAATTAGAAATGCCAAACCTCTGATGTAAACCAAGCCCTAAATATATTTAATTTAATATTAAATCCGTTTCTAGATCACCATGTTCTTCTATAACAATGGAATGTTAAACAAAACCCAGTGCCATTAATAAACATGACAGAGTAGCATCGTAAGAAACAGAGACAGAGAGTGAAAGATTCAAAGACCTGTACATGGTATAGAAAAGAAACCAGCCTTAGAGAAATGCAAAGAAAAGTGCAATTTATGCCAATGATACTTAACAAAAGCAGAACAAACACATTACAACAGCTTACAAAACAGCAACCGTGACAACACTAAAGCTTTCTAAAACCAAACCAATGCCTGGCAGATGATAACCCCCTCATAACAGCCATCTTATCTAGACATAACTAATATATCTGCAAAATACTTTAACTCAGTGGTCTTACAACAGATCTCCATTACATTTATACCACTAAATAACATCTTATAGGTTATCGGTTTATAGGTGATTGCTACGTTAATGAATCCAGAGGGACTTTTTAAGCCTAACTATTCTTCCCAAATGTATCTAACAAGTTTTTTATACTCTAGAGTTATTTTAAGGGGTATACGTAAGTTTGGTTATGGGTGGTCTATCATTTACAGGTCATAATCAGTATTCCAAATATTTTATTTCATTCACATAGCACAAATACTGCTCAGAAATTGCTAAGAAGAATAAAGGACCATGGATCTTAATTTATGGACTTTCTGTCACAGTCGTACTTAAAGAAATTTGCACCTGTCATTAAATTCCCATTGTCTATGAAAATTAACGACAGCCTGAAAGAAAGACGCATGTAAAACAGCAGTACTTCATTCAAGAGGGATTCATCTCTGCAAACAGCTAACTGGTGCCTATGCTCTTTAGTGAAAGAAATTTATGAAATCACACTCAGCATCAGCTGTCTTCTTCGATGAAACCCCAGGTGACTACACAACACATGGCATTCCCTGGGAATCTTCCTAGTATTAGCAGGTTACTTAACCTCTGGGTAAGAATCTCCATTTCTAGGTGCTAATCTTTTCGTAAACCTACCTTAACCTCCAGTGACACAAATCTGCCCACATTTCCAGGTTGCTTTCTTTACAGACAGAATTCCATCTGGTGTGCTTTCTAGCTGAAGAACTATCAAGACAAAAATGTAAGGGTACAGCTTCTGTGTGGAAAGTATTCTGATGTACAGCATGTATATACACAAATACATATGCACATGATGTGTGCGCAGGTGTAAATAACACATACAAAAATACAGACATGCGCACACACACGCACACACACACACACACACACACACACACACACACACACACACACACACACACACACACACACACACACACACACGCACACACACACACACACACAAACACACACGCACACACACACCATCACCATGCACAAACATGCAGTGAACACATATGTGTGGACATAATGCAGTTCCACCCATTCATTGTATATCTTTCCTATTTGCAGCCTTAATGCTTTAATTCCACTTCATGATTCAGCTCTTTATTTTGCCGTTTGAGTTCAAATAGTAGATCATTATTTTTGCCCTAGAAGTGCTTGCACTGTATATTTTCTGTGATACTTACATGTTATTGACGTCTGCATTTAGTGATGTAGTAAACATCTTTAAATGCAAATATAGAACTGATTTATTTTGAGAAAAAAACAGGCATGTTATAATTCTGCCACTGTTAAAGTTAGGCACATTCTCAAAGGTGTGAGAGAGCCCTTCAAGCTAACGCGCACATTATGGCATAGATGGCAGTAAGTAGGAACACTGAAAGGGAAGAACTCCTGCAGTCTTTAAATATGAATAAAAGTAATTGAAAGTCAACACTCCAGAAGAGCAGCATTTTCACGGAGAACACAGGCAAGTAAGACAAATGCTGCAGTTTATTCCCTTAGTAAATACTATTGTTTGTCTTTCACAAGGATGAGATGGGTGGTGAAATACTATTCTTATTTTAGAGAAGATATTACTGTTCACATTATACATTTCATGCATGCAGCATTCAACACGCAGTGTCAGAAAGTTCAGAATTTGGAGCTGTGCCTGAGATTGCTAAAGTCTGTGAAAAGGCATACAAGGCACACCCACGCCTGACATGAAACAAGGACCAAGGCCTTTGTTCCAGAATTATTACTAATCATGATCTCATACACCTGACCCCAAGCCAACCAAACCGGTTTGAACAGATGTATACTCCGTGTCCCTTGCCTTTTTGTTGCTGTTAATGCTCCTATCTGTCACAATGCATAATAAGGAAAATTATGTTTTTATTTCATTGCTTTAATATATCTGTTCCTCCAGTTAAAAAGTCCTCTTCTGTACCTATTCATGTATAATATCAATATACATTAAGTACTGCTGATTTATCAAATACTGTATCATGTAGTGTGCTCTATACTTTAATCTCATTCCGCATTTAAGAATCTTTATACAATAGATGTTATGTCTTACAATTGAATATAATAATAATAATAATTTTAAACTTATGTGGCACAATAGCAAAGAGGTTATTAGGTCCTCGGCTTGGATGCCTTCTGTGTGGAGTCTGCATATCCATATGAGTTTTCATTATCCTTTTTCGAAAAGTGATTAGCATTCATTTTCAAACAATAATTTCTCAAACTGATTTATGCAGTACATCTGATATTGGTTATCTTTCAGAATAATGTAAACGACCACTCTTCAGGTCACATTTTGCAACTGACCCTCTTCAGAACGCAGACTTTGCTGCAGAAATTAGCACTTTGGTAGATCATACAGTCTAAACCTTCCAGACAAAGATGCCCTGCCCTTTCTACAGCAGGAAATTCAGTGTCATGCTCTACGCTGTCATTTTAACATATTATGACAAGAACAGTTCAATGAAGTCAGTTTGAATTATATTGTTTTGATTTATACTCAAATTAAAAATAATATTAGTAATAATAATTTGAATGGAATTCAAAGTCACTCTTTTCTGTGGGGTTCAAAGTCCTGCCCACAACCCTAATGAAGTGGGCAATCCTCTTACATAATGAAACTGATTTGTTGCACTTTGGTGATAAAGAGAATTTCCCCCATTTGCAATGCATCGTTGCATTCATGATGCTTTGCAATCGCAGTATTCACACAGAATATATACTTAAGACAAGAATTTGTGGAAACCTATATAAGGTGATCTCTATAGCTTCTAGAGATGCTGTGACATCACCTATGATACTGTATTCAATTCTGGAGGGAGTATTAGGAAAGACCATCAAAACTGAGTTGAGGGCATACAGTGGGGATTATACAGGAAATGGACACAACACAAAAGAAAGTATATGGAAAGAGTTAAAGTTCTAGGAATGTCCATAGTAGGGGAGAAAAGGGAAGGGGAAATAATATTTATGCAGAGAATTATTAGGGTGGAAGCAGGCAGTCTGCACATGAGAAGGAATATTATGGGAATGATGATGGCATAGACACCATCTGAAGGAGGAGCAGATTTAAGGAAATATTTCTTCTTGCTGGATGGATATCCAGAATACAAAGTGAAAGGAAGGAAAAGAAGATGATAGGAGAGAGGTGGGGTAACTGCCCTGTGCTAGATTCAGCAGCCAGGAACCATCTTCAACAGCATATTTGTATGTTGTTATTTGTATCAGTGCTTTGATTAATGCCTTTGTTTCTGCCATACAAGAGCTTCTTAAGCTCCTTCACATTATAGTAGCGCATAATGTAGTAAAAGGAATTTCAGAGAATTAAAGATGATAAATTAAAGGAAGATAAGATAGCTGTTGATATTTTTATCTAAAAAGAATATGCTTGTAATTCATTATAGACCATTGTACAAAGACCCCCCCATTAATATTCCAAAACGTGCACGTTGATTGGTCAGCATGCACGTTGTAAATCAGAGTTATAGTAATGAAAAAAGGTCCAGTCACCTGGACTTTTTCCATTAGTATAACTCTTTTTTTACAGCAATTTTTCTAAAGCTGTCTCACTATGTTAAACTCCTTTAACATAGCGAGACAGTATTTAAAAAAGCAATGGAGATCCTGCTTTCTCTGTTGCTTTTTTTCAAAACTGTCTCGCTATGTTAAATGGGTTTAACATAGCAAGACAGCTTTAAAAAAAAGCAAAGGAGATTCTCCGTTGCTTTTTTTAAAGCTGTCTCGCTATGTTAAACTCCTTTAACATAGCAAGACAGTTTGTAAAAAGCAACAGAGATCTTGCTTTCTCCGTTGCTTCTGCCCACAGCTCTGATGTACTGCGTAAGCATATGCATGTGCAGTACATCAGAACTGCCACAAAATACCAGACAGCTGCAGAAGGGCAGCAAGGAGGCATTATACAATGCCATTATTTAAGAAAAGTATTTATTTTTTTCTTAAATAATGTCATTGTATAATAGCAATAACCCACGCCAGGGTGTGGGTAATGCTGGATTTACCCACAATTGTCTTTGTTTGGCCACTCGGGCTTCACCCTCATGACCAAACCACACCGACCGTGGGTAAATCCAGCATTACCCACACCCAGGCGTGGGTTATTGCTATATTAATCAGTAATTTCACAAAAGAAAGCTGAGGAAATGACAAAAGAGAACATTTCAACAGTAACAGATTTGCTACTTTAGCCAGCTATTTATTTATTTTTTGTTTATTTTATTTAATGTTTGTTAACTGGGTAAATGGACTCTTATCAGCCACCCAGCCACATAGGCAAATACTATACACATAGGATGAAATTAAAGATAATGTGCCACAGGAAGATGCTATAGAACCTTCTATAGAATGACCGCAGGAAATGGAAAACAAGGGATGTGCCTTCAGTTTGGAAGAAAATGAGCTAAGAGAAGAGTTGCTTGATTTAATGGACATGGATAGATATAGTAAGATCAATGAGAGAAATAGACTGCAGAAGGTCAATAAAACCCAAAAAGTAAAAAGTCTGATAAAGCAAATGAATGCAGTAATTAGGACTGTCCATAGAGATCCATGTGATATAACAGAAGTAAACAGGATATACTACTGTGCTGCTAAATTAATAACTGATAAAGTTCTACCAGAAGACCACAGGGTAGTGAGGGAAAGGAAGGGGGAAAATCCAATACCATCATGGAAGTATTGAACAGAGAAAACTATAAAGCAATTAAGACAAGAAATGTCAGTGTTAGAAGATTATAGAAGAGGGAATAGATCAACAAAAATACTAAGAAAAATAGATGTGATTAAAGCAATGCACAGTATTAGAACAGACAAAGATCTATCTTGCACGTATCACAAATAACAAACTAAAAATTTCAGCACAGGCAGAAAAACATAGAAGATACACAGATAAATATAAGGGAAAAGTACAAAATAAGCAATTTATTGAAGACCCAAAAAAGTTTTATAGAGAATTGGGGAAAAAAGGTAAAAGGGATTGAAAGACTGCCAAAAAAGAGGAAGTAGATACATTTTGGAGAAGTATCTATGACGATCCTGTGGAACATAACAAAGATGCTAAATGGATAGAAGATGTAAAAGAAAGAATAAGAAGTTCAAAGGTTCAGGATATGAAATGGGATGAAGTAACGGTCAGAGAGATTGAAACAAAGTTAAGAAAAGCCTCTAACTGGAAAACCCAGGCCCAGATGCAGTAGCTAACTTTTGGTTTAAAGTATTAACATCTTTGCACGAGGATTTAGCCATGAGTAAGAACTATCTATATGCACACCCCGAACAGACACCACTCTGGCTAACAACAGGCAAAACAATGCCCTTACTTAAGACTGAACCTGCAAGCTACCCTAAAAATTATAGACCAATAACTTGCCTTCCGACAACGTATAAACTATACATGGGAATTGACGGCAACAGAGTTTATAGTCATTTAGAAGAAAACTCAAATATGGCAGTAGAACAAAAGGGCAATAAAAGAAAGTCATATGGAACAAAGGATCATTTTTTGTTAAATAAAGTTATAGTGGAGAACTGTAAAAGGGGGAAGAATCTAAGTATGGCATGGATTGACTACAAAAAAGCATTTGATAGTATCCCATATTCATGGATAAAAGAGCGCTTAAAATGTATAAGATACACCCTACACTGATTGACTACATTACAGTAACCACGAAACAATGGCAGACCACTTTGCAATTAAGCTATGATAAAGGACAGATTATTATCCCAAGGATAAAAATTCAAAGGGGGATATTCCAGAGTGACTCTCTGTCACCGTTGCTATTCTGCCTTGCCATTAATCCATTAAGCTGTTTACTTAACAGCTTAGGCCATGGCTACAATTTGGCTCCTAGAAAACAACAAAATCTAATGACTTCTCATCTTCTCTTTGTTGATGATTTAAAACTGTATAGCTCTTCAGATGAGGAATTGAAAACACAGCTGCGGGTTGTCAAAACTTTTTCAGATATTAGAATGTCATTTGGTCTTGATAAATGTACAAAAGCAACCTTTAAAGCAGGAAAACTGCAGCACCAGGAAAACATCAGTTTGGGACAAGAATGTGATATAAAAGAACTTGAGCAAGAGGGAGTGTATAAATATATGGGAATTGATGAAGGATCATCAATAAAACATGAACAAATGTGAATACAACTCAGTAAGGAGTACTTTAGAAGACTTAAATTAATCCTCAGAACAGCACTGACATCTAGGAACAAGATCCAAGCTATAAATCAATTTGCTCTTCCTGTCTTAACGTACAGTTTTGGAGTGACTGACTGGCCCAAAAAGTGTTGGATAGATTCATAGGTTCATAGGTTAGTCCTAAACTGCCTGCCCTTTGAGCCATTGTAAAGCCCTAAGCCAGTCCCTGAGTTGTGAACCTCAACCCTGCTTGTGTTTGTAAGGCAAACACCTTAACCATTAGGCCACCCTCCCTCCCAAGATTAGATATTAAAACAAGAAGGTTGCTTCATGCTCACCAAATGATTTATAAAAATCAGTTTATACCACAATTATATATTCCCCGTACCAAAGGAGGGATGGGCCTCCTTGAAACTGATTACATGTATAGATTTGCAATCGTGGGACTCCACACATATCTACTGACCTCACAAAATCCAAATGTAGTGAAAGTTTTGAAACATGAGGAGAATAAATTTAAGATGACGTCTCTGCTTAATTTAGCAGAAGCATATCGACGTCAAGCAGGAATGGAAATCAAACCAGAAGCCTCATGTTGATCAAGAACGAACGCAGGAATGGATAAGGAGAGGCAATTTCAAACCAAGAAATGAAAGGTTAATATTGGCAGCCCAAGATAGTGGGCTACATACACGCTGGTTTACAAAGTCCATTGAACATGTGTGGGAGAAACAGGAAAATGTAGGTTTTGTAAAACCAAATTGGAAACAGTCACACACCTTGTTGCTGGTTGTGCCATACTAATGACAGAAGGATTGTATACTGAAAGGCATAATAATGTGGCGAGATTGTTGCACTGGGGATTGTGCAAACATTATGATATCAAAGTGGCTGAAAAACATTGGAAACATGAGCCACTAAACATCATAGAAAATGATGAAGTTTATATCACATGGGATCACCCATTACCAACAGTTCAAAAGATAGATGCTAGAAAACCAGATATTGTGGTCCAAGAAAAGAAGACAAAAGTAGCATTGATCATTGAAATTGCCACACCCAGTGACTATAGTGTCTTGCATACAGAGAGACACAAAGTCATAAAATACCAGGATCTGCAGGCAGAAATGAGAGCAATGTGGGAGAAAGATATCCAGACAGTTCCAATAGTAGTAGGAGCAACTGGTCTTATAAAAAAGAATTTACAATCATATTTAGATATGTTACCAATCCATGTAACTCCATACGAATTGCAGAAGGAGTCATTAATGGGCACATTGCGGGTGCTGAGAAGAGCACTTTTGGCTGACATCAAAGATTGAAACAATACTAATTTCATGAACTTTAATCATGCTTTGACTTAGGAATGAGGTCCATTCCTGTCATGGTATTAGAAACCCAAAAGATTTGGAGAAATTAGAAAAGAGCAAATACAAAGTTTGGACACAAAATAAAAATCAAAGTTCATATGACCAGAGCATAACAGCAAACAAAGATTTACAGTAGCATACACCAGTAAAATATACATGCAATATAAGCAAAGTTAAACAAGAATGCATACCTCTGAACCTCTTAGCATAAGAAATCTGGACAAAGCCAAAAAAAATGGTGGGACAAAGACCCAAACTAGGGACAACTTTTAAATATTGCTTTTATAAACTTAGAAAGTTGCTAGAATAAAAGATTTTGTGTTACCATGCATTTTCTGAAGTATATAAAGTCTGAACCTTAAATGTCTGACATTATTTAGTGAATTCAATCCTCACTGATTTTCCAGAAAACCACAAATTTTATGAGGCATAGACTAAAAATATGAGTCAGAAATCTGGACATTCTGCAAAAATGTGGACAGTTGGGAAGTATGCAAAAGTTAATATTACAGAGTGTGTAGCTGCATGTATACAAAACAGAGCGAGTTAAGCCACAGGTGGTTGCAGAAGCAATTATACAGCAAGCATACAAAGTGAGATGTGTCTTCATTCTGCATCTATTGAAGTGTAAATGAAAACTTTTTAAAACAAGAACTTTTGCATTAATACCCAAAAGAGAAGCTAGAAAGTACAAGTTCCACAGGGACTAGTGAAAAGAAGTGAAAATACTAGTGGGACATAACCTGTATCTGTAAAGCACTTACACTTGTCTTCCTTGACTAGATGAAAATGAAGAGACTTTTTGATCATTTTAAGATTATCAGTTTGTCTGATAGTTTCAGGCAGGAAGATTCAGTAAGCAAGGGCAATTTTAAAGAAGGATCACTCACTGGTGACAAGGGTAAAAGGACATACCTGCAGATGGAAAGAGTCAGAGGAAGTGTTTTTGATGGTCATTTGTTAAGAACTGGAGGACAGTATCATTCATGCAAAAGTCTAAAGGTAAGTGTGTTAAGGAGAAAGAGTAGTCCTGGTACCTATAGCTAGTCATTTACCTTTGCTCAATGTAGAACAATGCTGTTCCTTTTTATCTGAAAAGCAAATATTTCTAAGTATCTGATTTTCTGCAGATGCAAGCTGAGCAGCATTTTGTGAAGAGTAACGTGCGATGCTTGTTAGTCCCCATTCTAATCTGAGAAGGAGCTCACTTTTTCAGGTAGCAGCACAGCACAATGTGACAATTGCAGAGTCCCTTTTCCCCCTCGTGCTGAAAATATTAGTACCCATCCATCCATCCATCCATCCATCCATCCATCCATCCATCCATCCATCCATCCATCCATCCATCCATCTGTCCATTGATTCATCCATTTCAGGGTCATGGTAGCCAAAACATATTATGGCAAGCACAGCATGTAAGTATGAGCATGTGTGCATGCACACACTCGCACACACACACACACACACACACACACACACACACACACACACACACATATACACACACACACACACACACTCTTACGGAATCTTTGTTGCATCACCACTTCACTACCTGCATATTTTTGGGATGAACCTCCAGATAATCAGAAACAAAACATGTTTTTTGCATTTGCTTAGGCACCATAAGATTGGAAGTCTAATACTGTGATTCCAGTGCATGTGGATCTTTATGATGGAACCATGGAATTACCTACCACCCTATCTGTCTAAGCTCAGTGGTCTAAAGAAATGGGCAGCATTCTACTGGGTAGTCAAGACACATTTCTGTAAAAAATTATCTTTAAGATGGTAATCTACATGGTTTCACAGACTTAACATCATGTCAAATTGCCCTGACCCATTCTCCAAGGAATCAAAATTTAAATATCTGCAACTATATATATTCAAATGTATATGTTATAAACAACCACAGAATTAACATAATCTGTGCGTGCACATATGTAACATAATGTGATAAATTACAGGTCTTACTCTGCACGGACACACATGTAAACCCTGAATTGCTCACAGGTATTTGGCCTTTGTCACTATAAACAGAGAAGAGTTTCCCTAAGTGTAACATAAGGTGGACTTAGATGTTTAAGATCAGAGCTACTGTATGTTTGGGCAGCTCATTGTGGATTTTGCAAGTGGACTGTGAGACATGTGAGGACAGTTTGAAGAAAAGCCTTATGTTTCTGTTTATGAAAAAGATGAACCAAAACTGCAAAAGACCTTTCAACTGACCCTATTTTGGAGCAACATTTCTATTTTCAGTCCTAATTTTCCCGTACACATGATGTTCCTATTGTTGGAGATATATCCCCATTTTCAGACTTAATTTATCCCTTCACACAATTTTCTGAATCCTCCTCATCCCACATGACATTTGAAGATTAGCACACAGAAAACCATACTACAACACCAATATACTAATGGTAACAATAATTTAAAGAAACAGGATTCACATCTTACATCTCCCTGTTCCTGAATCAAAAATAAATGAGCTTGTGTGGTAGAAATTTGCAATACAGTTCACTAAAGTGTACAGAGTTTGGACTACGTTTATATATTCCATAATTTTTGTCACTCTGTATTTTTAAACATATTTCTGACACATTCCTGCTGAAAGCGAAAGAGTTATGTGCTATTCGCTATTCAAATTTTATGATAATTAAATGTCCAAACTTTTGGCAGGATGTACATACTTTTCAAGACCTTTGTTCCTATTGTCACTGTCTGCAGGTTGAAAGGTATGTTGAAAAATGATCATGCAGCACCAGCTTGCACAACACAAGGAGATGCAGTTTCAACAAACTGCAATAAAAGAACATAACATAAAAGCTACCTGCATGCAAATGTCATAGTAAAGTATAGATGTACAATCCCTAATCATTAATTTTTAACTAACAGACCTTACTATCTTTAGCTCTGTTCTTCTTACTACCAGTTGGTCTCCATTATTTAGGATCCCTTTGAATGAAGTTGTTAAATACCATAGCTCTCAAACTTCCATCTCCAAACTGTGGAACACTATCTCTCACAATTACTAGCAAATGGGTAAAATGTGGAATATTACCTCTCACAGTTAGTAGAAATGGGGAAAATGTGGAATACTACATCTCACAATTAGGAGCAAGTAGGTAATATGTGGAACACTGCCTCTCACAATTAGGAGCATATAGGTAAAATGTGGAATAAACACTACTGCTCATGATTAGGAGCAAATGGGTAAAATGTAGAACATTACCTCTCACAATTAGGAGCAAATGGGTAAAATGTAGAATACTATCTCTCATAATGAGCAGCAAATGGATACAATGTGGAGCACTACCTCTCAAAATTAGTTGCAAATGGGTAAAATGTGGAACACTCCCTCTCACAGTTAGGAACAAATTGGTAAAATATGGAACACTGCCTCTCACAATTAGGAGCAAGTAGGTAAAATGTGGAACACTGCCTCTTACAATTAGGAGCAAATGGGTAAAATGTAGAACATTACCTCTCACAATTAGGAGCAAATGGGTAAAATGCGGAACACTACCTCTCACAATTAGCAGCAAATAGGTAAAATGTGGAACACTACCTCTCAAAATTAGGAGCAAATGGGTAAAATGTGGAACACTACCTTTCACAATTAAGAACAAATGGGTAAATGTGGAAAACTACCTCTCATCAAATGGGTAAAATGTGGAACACTACTTCTCACAATTAGGAGCAAATGGGTAAAATGTGGAACACTGCCTCTCGCAATTAGGAGCAAATGGGTAAAATGTGGAACATTACTAACACCTTACTAACATCTTCAACTAGGAAGCTCACAGAATGGCTAAAATATTATATTTTATATTTATAAAAAGTTCCTTTGATTAATCACTAGAATTGTATATCATTTACCATGGATATTAGTTGTAAAAATTCTTAACACTAAATGTGTGACCAACCTTTTCATCTTGGAACAGTGAGGAGCATGGACTCTGTATAACTCAAAATGAGGACTGTTCCTTATAATGTACACTTTAGATGTATGGTGAGTTCTTCGGCTCTGCTTTAAAAAACAAAATAGTAATCCCACATCCTACCACTTCAATCAGAAAAACAAGATGACAACCTCCAAAACTTTTAGTGGTCAGTAAATCAGCTACTCTACCCTGGGCATTCTCAGATCCCATCACCATATATACTCTTCTTGACAATACTGAAGTGACTGATCATTTGGGTCAAATCATCTGTGAAATCATACATAAACTTACTGGCAACAATTCCACTGAGATTGTCAAACTTACCATTACAGCTATGTTACTCTTACTCTTAAAAATCTGAACCAACAATGGGTTCTCAAGTTCCTCAAAAAAAAAAAAAGATAAAGCCTAGCTCAGTAGCATTTGAAAACCTTCTACCAACATATTTCAGGATTACTGTTCATGCTATCTCCCATCCAGTCACAATAACTTTCAACAGAATCATAAAAGAATATCATGTCCAGTCAAGTTGGATGCATGTGCTCATTGTATTCCTACAAAAAGGTAGTCAGTTGACTTAACTGAACCACTATTAAGCCATACCACTTGTATCTCTGCTCTCAAAAATCCTACAAAATATGTTCATAAACAATTACTTGACTATCTACTTCAGTCTACCACAATTTCAAACACACTGCCTTGCTTCAGACCCTAAAACAGTACTAACATTGCACTAAAGCCAATTAGAGAAAGGCAACATCAGGCTTTTGTCACAGCTTCTGACAAAAGACTCTTGGAGGTCCTCCTGGTCTGGGAAAATATGGATTTTATACTCAGAGCAAAAAGATGGTTCTGTGTTTATCAGACTAAAAAAAAAAAGACTAAGGAATAATAGTCCTGCCATATCTTACATGTCAGAAATCATAGGTTTACCACAGTGATAAGTGCTGAGCCCTCTTCTTTTCATAACATATATAAATGGCACGGCAAACAAATATGGAGAGCCAAATTAATTAAATACATGGACAACACAATATCATCAGCAAAACTAACATAATATTGATTAAGGTCTGTAAGGCCATTCCTTGTGATGTTTGACTCAATATCCATTGCAAATAAATCTGATGGGAACACGTCTGGATATGTGCAGACTTATTATTGGCATGACAGCATAGTAAAAACAAAATTATGTGGCATCTCTTATGGAGAGTAACCTTATGTATACTTCTTAAAGCTATAGCATGCTATACATTACAACCCTCCCTTCTGACTTGGAGCTGTCCCATAGCGATATTCTCAGACGTTTCTGCTGTTTGAGTTGAAAACAGTCCAGTACAATACAGATGCTTTTGATCGCATATGAGTCTCAGTCCATCTGTAGCTTCTACATTGCATGACTTTGTTGCATAAGTTTAATTGTCCACATCTTCCTGCTGCCCTAAGTGCAAGTTGAATGGATTTTGAACTCTGTCTAGGCTTCAGGGCTCATATTGTTTTAGCTGATCTGTCATAATATGATTATTGCTTCTGCTGATCTATATGACAAGCTGATTTCATGTTTGCTATTTTCCTTGGCTGAAATAATATTGATAAGGTAGGAAAACCTGTCTTCATCCTCCTCAACAAAGCAAGTTGGTGACAACCCAGCTGATTCTAATGGAGTATTTCTATACTCGAGCACATCTAGACAGCAATCCTGTCTTTAGCTGGCAACAAATTTCTTTATGTTTTGACAGTTGTTAAAACTCTTTCAACTTGCCCATTAGAATCCTAGTAGGTTCTAAAGAAGTTATGAGCTGAAACTCCCAGCCCTTCAAATGTAAATGAAAGTCCCAACTAAGGAACTGGTGATTGTTGTCAGATTTTAAGTTACCAGGGAAGCTATCAGAGATGGCTCATGGTACTGGCTGCTGTAATGCAGAAACCCCATATAAAAAAATTTACAAAACCGTGTTTCAATATGTTTTATTTAAGAAAACAGTTAACTTTCATGTTCAGAGGCTCAGATCTATGTGCCCCTGGACATATCTAAACAATCCTACCTTGGTTTGTGATTTACTGTGGAGTTGACTGGTAAGAGAATTTTTATTTTAATTTATATTTTATTTGTTATCACTGTTTTTCACTGTTTGTAGGTAGGAAGAGATAGCGTATTAACAAGATGTACTTTGATTCATGTTTTGTTGTTTTGCCTTTAATTTCACTGTTGGTCATTAGAAGGGGATAGGTTTTAGACAGGCAAGCTCTAGCCAGCCCAAGGTGCAGAGTTAGCTATAAATTCAAACAGGCTGCAGAGAGGAAAATCCTGAGCACATCTAAACAATCCTACCTTGGTTTGTGATTTACTGCAGAGTTGACAGTAAGAAAAGATTTTATTTGAATTTATATTTTATTTGTTATTACTGTTTTTCACTGTTTATAGATAAGGAGGGGATAGCTTGTTAACAAGATTTAGTTTGATTCGTATTTAATATAATAGGAAACCTTTTTATAAATACATAAAATGTGGAAGGAGTAAAGACATACAAACTGTCTGCAGATTCTAAAATTTATTCTCAGACAGAACAGATTATAGATATATTTACAAAATCTTATACAAAACAGTTTGGCTCCAGAACAGGGGTGATAAGTTGACCTAGTGACATCCAGGTAACCCACAGATACTGGAATCAAATTAGATTATATTGAAAAAGAACTACACAAACTGGATCCAAACAAAGCACAGGGAGGAGATGGAATTAGTAACAATGACCTGAGAACACTTCAGCAAGAACTTATGGTACCATTATATCTATTATTCACTAGGTCATATAAATATGGGGAGATTCTTCAAGATTGGAGGCATGTGCTTATTAAACCTGTCTTTAAGGAATAGGGGAGTAGGACAAACCCAGAGACATATAGACTCATAAATCTGCTATCATGTTGTGGAAAAATAATGGAGAAGGTAACATTTGATAAGTTTTTGTCAGAATTGGATAGGTTGGGACTTGAAACCATACATCAGCATGCATATGTTGAACATAGATCTATTACCACCTGTAACATGATGCTGTACAACAATATAATAACAGCTATGTATGAAAAATTGTGCTGTGATGTAATTTATATAGATTTAACTTCAGCATTTAACAGGGTTATACACATAACACTGATTAATAAATTAGAAAAACTAGGTATTGACGTACTCTTGATAAGATGGACAGCTGCATGGCTTATAAATAGGACATGGCAAGTATCATACAGCAACTGAATAGGTAAAACCCTTGGCTACAGTCAGGGTGTCCCACAGGGCTCTCTCTTAGGCTCTTACTTCTTTAGATTGTATCTTTCAGACCTACATTTTTCATCTGAGGTGTTCTACAGTCTATATGCAGATGACCTAAAATTGGATAAACTTATTACACGTGTTACAGATTAGGCATGTCTGCAAAATAACTTGACTAAATTGACCATTTGGGCACAGGAGAATAATATGCTGATAAAAACATCAAAAACTAAGCATATGAGATTTGTGAAACATAAACTGAAAGTTGAATATTTAAAACAGCACACAATGATTGAAACTGTAGACTCATTTAAGGACCTGGGTATGTGGGTAGATCCAGCTATGAGTTTTTCTAATCATATCAACCATAGAACTATAGGTTGTATAACAAGATTTATAAAGTCTACAAAATCAAAAATGGTGAAGTCATTGTTTGTTAGTTACATTAGACCTACACTTGAGTATGGAATAACAATATGGAAACCCTATAAGAAAGCATGCATGAGTAAAGTGGAAAACGTACAGCGGAACTATGCCAACGGCATCCATGGCTGTGAAAATTTAAGTTATTATGAAGGACTAAAATATCTGAATTTGTACAGTGCCTCTTACAGATATCTAAGAGGAGATCTTATTCAGGGATATAGGGGATTTACAGACAACTACCTCTGGAAATGTTTGGAGTTATCAAAAAGTACTAGAGAATCATCAGACAACCTATGTAGAAGATTGTATAGGAATGAGAAGTGTACTAATTGGTTTTTGACAGAGTAGCTGATGCATGGAACAGACTACCAAATTACATTAAAGCAAGTACTAGTTTTGATATTTTTAAGAACAGCTTGGACACACATTATGGAAACAAGTGTTTTGGCATATTGGAAAGGTAGAAGGGCATTAATGCCCATGTTTGAAATATTTGTATGTATGTATGTATGTATGTATGTATGTACGTATGCATGTGAATGCACCTTAGCATGAATGGAGTTGCACTTTCTGTTAATAAAAAGAAATGTTTTTTTTTTGGTTGGGCTATTTTTAAAACAATACAGAGTTAGAAACACTTAAAGATTTTACCCCAGTGGAGAATAAGGTGGTTACACCTTATTACAGGTCTTCACACTACTTTACGGGGAGCAGAAAAGGTGCTTTAGTTGAAGGTGAAGCCATGAGCAGCCATTTCCTATTGCCTCAGGCTGCCTCACGTAATTGATGCCTGAGGCAGCCTAAATTAAAGTGAAAGAAGTTGTGGACAAACCAGCAGAAGTCTGAGTGAGTAAAAAAATGTTTTTTAATAATTTTTTATTATGCTGTGTGACTGAGGTTTTCAGTTTAATGGTACCACTGCCAGCCAGCCAGCCTATAGGATAGTATGTATCTTTTTTATTTTATACATTTAATATTGTATGTGAGATGGACAGAGAAACAAGTTGAAATATATTAATGTGTTTATTATTTATGTGTTTATTCATTCAACTGATCACAATCAAATATATGACGTATCGACAGTCAGTAATGTGGCTGTAATTGGGGCACATATGTGTGTGTGTGTGTGTGTGTGTGTGTGTGTGTGTGTGTGTGTGTGTGTGTGTGTGTGTGTGTGGACGCGCGTTTGTATTTGTTCTGTGTGCCTGTGTACACTTGTACATGTGTGCAGACATTTTGGTTGTAATGGAATGCACCGTATATGTCTAACAGTGGCAAGCTATACTGTATTACAGTAGTTATTATTTATGTATTCAGTTCATTCATTTGATCACAAATAAAGTATCTGCAGTTGTTGGATAAGGCAGTCAACAAATAAAACTGACTGACCCCTGCTATACTTTGATCATAATTAAACAGTCATTAATCTATTTCCAGGGCATGTATGCGTTTAAGTAGAACAACTTGAAATGCATTATGATGACCATTATTATTTTTTTATTTGATCACAAGTGGACATCTGAGTTGCATACAGACAATAAAGTGTCAATACTGAGTGGGTACTGGGGCATTTTGTGGATACAAGTGACTGATCCCAGCTATTTTTGATCACAATTAATTAGTCACTGAGTTGCCATAATATAGTCCCTCCCATTCCAGTTACCTCCACTCACTCATTTGCTTCCTGAAGCTTCACCTTCCTTTGAAGTTACCAGCTGCCACTGGATTCTGTGACATGAAGAAATACTTTTAAAGGTGCAATGACTGATTGTGGAGTCTAAGTCATACTTTTAATAACTATTAGATATTTTGAATATTAGTCAACACAAAAGAAACAAATAAACAACTAATTTATTCTGATGACTTTCTGAGATTTCATGAGGTACCCATATTGTCTTTAGAGCTGCCCATATGGAATATATTACATATTCGACAGACATACTTTTATTAGATTCTAGGTCAAAACATTATCACGTGTCATTTTTTTACATTTGACAATAATTAAGTTCTCTCTTATGGATCATTTCTAAATCTTATTACATGGTTGGTTTTGCAAAGTCAGTGTTGGAATTGAACCGCCGTCATTGTGACACATGAATCTCTTCATGGAAAGTGCATATACTTAGACTGGCAGGGAAACTTTTTTGTTAACTAGCTATCTTGGCAATATCATCTTTTAAAATATTTAAATCTCAGTATCTTGTGTTTTGCGGATAAATATGTGTAATGTCTCTTCCAAGACAGGGAGTTATGGAACAGTTTTCATTACTTCTAAATCATGATTCAAAATCTTGAATCTAAAGATTGTCCTTGCTTTCTTTGACGTATGCTGTCAACAAACCATTAACAATATGCACTTCCTTGTCAGGTTTATGCAAAATTGTCAGATCATATAATTTTAATGACAATAGCATCCTCTGTAACAGCAGAGGTGTTTCATGTAATGGTTTTCAAAATATTTTTTGCAGTGGTCTGTAGTCAGACTGGTCTTCCATAAATGTATTAATTTGTCAAAGCCATAAACTATAGTCAGGAGTACCTTTTCAGTCTGAGCATACTGAATTCAAGAGTCCATCACTACTTTGGATCCACAAGCATCAGATTGTCCTTGCAACAGCACTGACCCAAACCTCAGCCAAATGCCATCAACCAGCAGTACAGGTCTAGTCACATTACACTATCATTATGTCAGAGAAGCAAAAAAAAATTTTTTTTACTGTCACTGTTCCATGTGCAATAATCTAGCCTTCGTAAGCAGCTTCCTTAATAGAATGGACACTTCTAAATGTTTTCAAAGAAAGTTAATCAGGTGTGGCATCATACACAAGAATCTCATAAGTGAACCCTTATCAAAAAGACATTCTATCTGGAACTCTGCCTTTAAATTTTCAGGATCAGGTTGAATGCCTTGCTTAGCTAACAAATGTTCCACACACACAAAAGGCTTCATGGCCTACAAACTAAACTGGAGAATGTGTACAAGCCCAGAACAAATAGGTAAACAACAAGCAGGTCAGCACTTTCAGGCAAAAACAAACTGGGAATAATATGATGTAAATCCTTCATTATTTCAACAGTTACTGACATAGATGTGGTCAGCATCAAAACCAAATGAATGACCTTGTTCTTGTATTATGGAGTGGAATAGTAAAGGATTTGCAACATCTTACTCCGAGTTTGTTTCTGCCTGAATACAATTAGCTGCTTGTTGCTTACTTATTGGTTAGCAAATGTCCCATAGATTTGATATTTGTTGTACACAGCTAACATTTTTCTCTGTTTAATTTCTGAAGTTCATTTATCAGTGTGTATTACACCAGAAGTCTTTGACAGAACATTGTCAATGAGAAATAAGGATTAAAGACATCATCTCCCATCCATAAATTTAACTTTGTGTTAAAGTTGAAAACAGTCTAATAGTAAATGGTAACCAGTTCCATAGTCTAGAGATGACATGAGTAATATACTTGTTTCTTAATGAACTCTTACAAATACTAATGTGAAAGTTGATACCTCTAGACCTGTGGGTTAAAAGATTATCATAATTTCCAAGATTTAATAAGGCCTTCAGTATCTCATCAATAAAACTTCATAAGCCTAAATAGCCTTCCCTCTGAAGTATCTATAATATACAGTAAATACGTTCAAGTATCTACATCTGTTAATATAGGCTGGATCTTTTACAACAGCTATGTGTTTGGTGAATATTTTCTGAACTGATTCCATCTTCTGTAATTGGCACTTATTATAAATACAGAATGTCATATTGTGTTCCAGTATAGGTCTAATAAATGAAATGTATTGTTCAACCAAATCTACCATCTTGAAGATATGATCCAAATATTAAACAAAGACTTCTCAGTGTTCTAACCCGTATTACATTTAAATGCTTTTTAGAAGAAAGTTTATTGTCCCAATACCTTATATGCATTTATTACTGAAAATCTATGTTCATTTAATGGAATAGGTCTTTTTCTACTGTCTTACCAAAGTAGAGAACCTGTCATTTGTCATGACTAAAATTAAGTCCATTATTGGATGCCAGTAGGGAAAAATCATAAAAAAATTAGTTGTATCACTAAAATGTACATCTGATTTTATAGTCATCAGCATGGTCATTTGATCAACAAATATTGCTGACAGGAACAAATTAAGAAGGGACCAGGACAGACCCCTGAGGGACTCCACACCCGAATGGAAAGTATTCAGACTATATCCCCATTATAGGAGCATATTGTCTTCTAGAAGTTAACCTATTCATAATCCAGTTAATCAAGTTACTGAATCTCAGTGAGTCCATCAGCTGTTGCAGTCTTCTGTAATTCTATTGTCTAGATTAACCAATGTCATAAGAAATGTTCACAACATTCTCTAAGGCTTCAGTGATATACACCACAACTCTTTAAAACTCCGTAGATACTGAAAATGTTCCAAATAGCATGTGCAGAAATATGTATCTTCCCAGTGGGGTATTGAAGTACAGTTGTGAGTTGTCTGTGTCCAACTTAATTTGACAGAAACTTTTGTTTGTATCTATCTTGAAAAATACTTGGCACTCAGTATCATATAAACTACTTTTTATACCAAGTGATAGGGCACTGTTTCCTCAAGATTACTTTATTTAAGACATGTGGGTCATTATACATTTGGATTTTATCTGGCTTGACCACAGTAACCATAATGTTGGCCAATGAAATAAGCCTATGTCCTACACCTGTTTTGGTTCCTCCACAATTCTTTGTCTCAATGCAACCAGCACATTTTGTGATGCAGTGAATATCTGGAGCAATTTATAGATTTGTCTTAACACTGTACTGTCTCAGAATATATCTCAGACCTATAAACAAGTTGACATACTGCCCAAACACATCAAAATATATGTTTGAGCTCATACTGTTCTTTTATTCTACTTTCCGGAATTACTGCAGTTTGTTTGCTGTGTGTAACTACTAGTAATACATAAAGATGAGAATATTTTACTTCATAAATATATTAACTAGTAACTCTGCAATCTTGCAAATCATCTACTTTATGTGCATAAGCACTGTGGTCTGTGCAAGTCTGCAAATCACTTCCTTCATAACATGGTCTCTACAAGACTGCAAGTTATTGTCTTGACTGCAAAGCAGCTTCTAGTAGTCAGCAGTTGTCCCTGCACATTGTAAATTCACTTAATCACATTCAGTTGTACACATGCCAAACTGCCTAATAATATCTGATTGCTAGAATGGCACCACTTCAAAGAGTAAAGTGCATTTTTTTTTGTTTTATGTGCACACAGCAATTCTTTTTGACCATGTGGTATCGATTTCAGTATCAATGTTACTGGCAGATTAAGTGGTAAGATAGAAGCCATAATGATTTTTATAGCTCTCTATGGTGGCTAAGCTCAAAATAGTGAAAGATCCAGGATATTGACTGAATTCAAAAGTAAATTGTTGTTTTCTCTGCACAGTGGATAATAATTGGTTAATTTACTGAGTTCTGGCATGTTTTGCTCACTGTGTTACTCGTTTTATTTTTAAAACTATTGCTTATTATATAGATTCATGTATTTAACATTGTTTCACTCAAAAAGCTGATTGTCAGATTTTATGGGTTTTGAAAGTAATTTTCTCAGTTTTGTGTTCATTTCATCTCAACATTTACTCTCCAGTGTTAGAGAATGCATCTGGTAGTCTAGTGAAAATTTCAATTGTGTCATTAAACTTGTCAATTAGTCTAACCAGACAAAAAATATGTCTTTTGATCATTTGTTTGATATACTTTTCCAAACTTCTCAGCAACTTCACCAGGTGAAGAATATGGGTTTGAGTTATTGGCTTGGTGTACTTAGTCAACTCATAGTAAAAGCTGAATTTTTCTGCAAGCACTATTTCTCACTTTCACAGTATGAGATGTTGGATTCACAATTCATAACAAAGTATTTTAGCCTTAATGGTAAAATATAAACATTTTGAAGCCAGTCTGACTGCATCTGTATTCCTTACTAATATGGCAGCAAATGAACGATAAGGCAGAACCACATGACATCCTGCATGCACAATAGCCTTATGACTACTACACATAGCTAGACTACTCTGTGCATTACATTCCATAAAGACATTGTACGGATTTCCGCAGCAAACTGCTATCTCCTCTTTTCACTTACATCATTGACTCATCTTCTAACAAGGACCTCACCTACTTTGTAGCATAACAAGTATGAGTAAGGTTACACAGGAATCTCAAAATTTCCTTCTAGTCACCATGCTAAAATTAATCACCATTTGACACTTATTCTGACATTTTTCTAATTGCCCATCACTCACTGAATCCACAACACAGACAGACTTCTCCAAGAACTAGAGTGGAGTGGCTAGTCAAGATTCTCAGTTCAAAAACTGATCCTGTCGAACCATATTTCTCATAGTTATTATTAAACTGTAGAATAAACTGCTACACTTTATAGGACACATTCCTATAACGAAAACTGTAATGTAAAAGTTGAAAGATTAGCCATACAAAAACTGGACAAGTAACTCTTGTAGCAGATACCAGTGTTATTCTCACTGGTTAATAATCATATGACATCATTCACTGCCACTTTCCACTCTTATTATATTCAAATGGGAAAAGGGGTTGAGGATGGATGGATGGATGGATAATGCTTAGTTATAATATCTGAGTGATAAATACTGATGTAGTTTCTTAGATTTAGGGAAATCATTTTACTCATTCTTTTGGTAATGCTAATCATCTAATCTAAACTCACCATTGTGTTACAGGCATAGACTTTCATATAAAACTGGATCATCAGTGTATGAGAGGTAGTCTTCTGTCTTCCTATGAAAACAACTATTGACCTGTGTAATTTTGTCTATATGCACTACTGTCTACGGCTTAGAGATTTTTTTTCTTTTTCTCATAACCCAATTGAAAATGGAGCAAAATGGTATCTCCCAGATGGACATTCTGGGTTACCAAATGATAATTAATTAACTAACTAACTAATGGTAGTTAAGAGTTCAAACTTTGTCCATCATGAATCTGCCATGTAGCAAAATTATTTAAGCATTTTCTGTACTCTATCTAATTTTAAAGGACATGTCTAGTCACTCCAGGGATCCACCTGTATTCTTTGATACTTCACTGATCAGATATATTATAAAATGGAGTGTTATATTCTGTAGCCCTTGAGCATGCTATCAGTAACTACCAAAAAAGGTGCAATGCTGTCTTAAAGGGTCTGGAAAACTTGAATTATTCAAAAAGGTGTCATTGTTAAATCATGCTATATTTATTTATTTTTATTTATTTATTTATTTAAATTTGTTGACCGGGAGTGTCCGACTGGACGTGGGTCCATTTTCAGCGGAGGCCCGGGGAGAAAAGCTCCACAGTAAAATAAACAGACAGTAGTTACATTGGATTACATAGCGATTAACAATTTAACATAGAAATTACTTACAACATATTTACAGATGAACATAGTACATCAGTAGACAACTAGAATCTTTATCTGTGAAGTACATAACAGGCATTAACAAATGTAACAATGAGAAGTTCCTGCTGTATAATAGGTACTAGGCTTATGAGCATCTGAGCTTGCTATCATCAAGGTAGTTAGTGGAGGTGAAAGAAAGGTAGTAGTTGGATGGGGTGGATGATATTAGAGTGGGAGTTGCAAGGGCATAGCCAGCATGTTTTTAGGTGCGCTTTTAATAAAGTTTTGAAGTTGGTGCATGATGGTACGGAGGTAATTGTGGGTGGGAGTGAGTTCCATAATTTGGCTATGGCGCAAGAGAATAGTGCTTCACCAGCAGAGTTATTGGCTTTGGCGATCTGCAAGTGATTTTTGTTGCTGGATCTTAGTGGGCTGGTGGTGCGATAGGGCTGGAGTAGATTCTGGAGGGATGGGACATTTAGTGGATGGTTTACTAGTTTGTGGGCGAGTGAGAGTTGATACCACTGAAGGAGGTGAGGGAGTTCAAGCCAGCCCAGTTCAGCAAGTGAGAGACAGTGGTGACTACGGTAGGATGCCCCTGTGGCGAATTTGGCGATTTTGTTGTAGCAGGTCTCTAGCTTGTTTAGATCACATTCCCTTAGGTTGGTATATACTGGAGAGGCATAAAGTAGGGTAGAGATAAGGTGGGAATTTGCTATTGAAATCTTTGCTGCTTTGGTGAGAAATTGTTTATTTCTGTATAATGCTCCTAGTTTTTTGTGGACTTTTTTTATGGTCATGGATGTGTGAATGTCAAATTTTAGTTTATTGTCTATTTCCACTCCTAGCAATTTGGTGTGTTCAGTTGGGTATATAGTGGTGTTGTCTTTTGCTGTGATGTTAAAGTGAGAGTTGTTTTGAGTATGTTTGGTGGGTTGGAAGATGAGTAGTTTAGTTTTGTTTGGGTTGAGTATTAATTGGGCATCAGATAACCATGTTTCAACAGAGGAAAAGGCTTCTTGTGTGACTTTTTGCAGTTTGGGTAGGGACTGGGCTGAGCAGATGATGGTTGAGTCATCTGCGTATTGGATGAGTGTGCCATGTTTGGTGGCAGAGGCTAGATTATTGGTGTAAACAGAGAAAAGTAGGGGTCCAAGGATGGATCCTTGGGGAATGCCTATGGAGAAAGGTAGTTGGGGAGATATGTCATTCTGCCATACAACGGATTGTTGGCGGTCAGACAGGTAACTCTGAAACCAGTTGGTGACCAATTGTGAGAAGGATAGGTTATTGAGGACAGAGATAAGTTGTTTGTGTGGGAACCATGTCAA
This sequence comes from Protopterus annectens, assembly GCF_019279795.1. Lineage (NCBI taxonomy): Eukaryota > Metazoa > Chordata > Ceratodontiformes > Protopteridae > Protopterus > Protopterus annectens. Next base: position 855,554,938 of record NC_056737.1, on the reverse strand, counting down.
ATGCTTTAGATAGGTCTAGGAAAGTAGCAGAGGAGAGATAGCCATTGTTTTTATGCTGAAGGATAGTGTTAGTAAAGGAGAGTAAGGCAGTGGTGGTGCTATGGTTTGGTCAGAAACCATGCTGAGTACTGGAAAGGAGGTTGTTAGTAAGGAGGTAGTGTGAGACCTGAGAGTGTACGCATCTCTCTAGTATTTTGGAGAGTGGAGAGAGAATAGCTATGGGGTGGTAATTGGTTAGTTCTGCAGAGGGTCCGCCTTTGTGGAGGGGAATTATATGTGAGACTTTCCACAATGTGGGAACGTAACTTTCTGACAGAGATCGGTTAATCAAGATGGATACTGGGTAGGCCAGAGCATCAGCTGCGATTTGTAGGTATTCACTTGGGAGGTTGTCTGCTGCTAATTTGGTGGGTTTAAGTTTAGTTAAGAGTTTTTTATGTTGGAGGTAGGTACAGGTGAAAAAGAGAAGGCAGTGGGGAGATTACTAGTTGTAGGTGTGGGTTGGAGGGGACGGGGTTGTGTTGTTTAGCTAGTGATAGTATGGTTTGGGTGAAGTGTGTGTTGAATGAGGTAGCAATATTTTCTGAGGAGTGAGGGATGTTAGGAGGAGGGGTACTGACTTTACCTGGGTGGAGGATGGAGTTTATGGAGGACCAGAATTGTTTGGGGCTGTGTTGTGAGGAGTCTAGGGCAGACTGGTAGTATTGGAATTTGTCCCATTTTATTAGCTTTTTGACTCTGTTGCGTAGTTCTAGGAATTTCTGTCTAGCTGCGGGGGTTTTGGTTTTGCGCCAGTGCTCCCAGGCTTTATCCCTGTTTTTCATTTATGACTTAGTGGTTTTCTGTAGCCATGGGGAGGGTTGTGCTTTGGTTCTGGAAAATCTTATGGGGGCATGGTAATTAAGGATGTTCAGGAAGGTAGTATTAAAGAATTCAACTGCGTCATCTAGACTGAGGTACTTTAGAGCATGCCAGTTACATTCTTTGAGGGATGAGATGAATGTGAGTGGGTTAAAATTTATTTTTTTACATATTTGACGATAGATGACAGGTTTAGCTTGGTACAGGTATTTTTTGAGTAGGAATGTTGGGGAGTGATCACTGAGGCTATCTGATAAGCAGACTGTTATATATGACTGGGGGTTCTTACTGACTAGTATCCAATCCAGGGTAGTGTGTATATTACAGGTTACTTAGCTGTAACCTTTGATCTACAAGAGAGTATCTTATCTGGTGATCCAGTTCTATATGAAAGCCTATGCCTACAATATAATGGTAAGTTAGCTAACACCAGGACAGATGCAAAAAAAAAAAAAAAAAAAATATATATATATATATATATATATATATATATATATATATATATATAGATATATATATTAAAAATATGATAGATGCATGCACAACATCTTCCAGCTTTATGGAACAAGCTTTCATCTACAATCAGAAGTCAGTCCTCAAGCTGCCAGTTAGCACAAAAGATTTTGCTTCTGAGCTCTTAATGTTTCACAGTTGTTGCAGAGGAATAAGGTCTGGAGCTGTTAACAAACAACCTAATGTATTCCAGGGTATAGAGTGTGATTTTTTTTACCTCTGTTTGTCCACCGTGTGACTCTAAACAGTCACTTAACCAGATAATGCTCCTGGATTGCCCTTATAAAGGGACTCTTGAGTTAACTAGTCTTACCTGGTTAACAAATGAACAAAATAAAATATGCTTATGAAGCATTGTGCCTTTAAGTGTGTTAAAACTGATTCAGACATCAGTTACAAGAAAGTAGGAAGTTAATGGGAATCAGCTGCAGGTAGAGACAATTTAGACCCATCACCATGTTAAGAGCTAAATTCCTGTTCTGAACTGAGAGAGGATGTCAAGATTCATCCCAGGGAGCAACATGCGCAGGCAAAAGCTGATACAGAAAGGAGAAGTTTGGAGGATATCCCTAAAGTTAGTAATGGATAAATATAGTTACCCTGCATTACGAAGAAAGTCTTGAAATGTCTACTTATTTAGAGAAAGATATTGACATTCTGTAAGTACTGCTTTGTTTGAGCCCTGGAGTTGGAACCCCTTATACTCAGTGAGAAATGTGAAAGAACTGAATTAAAATGTTGTATTCTTTGATATTTCACTGATCAGATCTAGTATAAAATACAGTGCGACATTCTGCAGCCCTTGAGCTCATTGATAAAAAAAATATCAGAACAACCACATAAAACGGCTCTGGCCTTAGAGAAAACTGAAATGCTGAATTTTTATTGGTTCTGTTAATCCTACATTTTGATAAAAAAACTGAACTTTTTCATTTTCTTGTAAGTAACCCTGTTTAAACCTGAAGCAGTGTTAAAGACTGTATTCTTCTGGATTGCAACATATTACAATACAGACATAGACACATACACACACACACACACACACACACACACACACTGGATAAATGTAACTTAAATAGTATGAATAAAACAGACAATTGCATTAAAAATGCTCACTTATTGAACTTACCTGAACTATACTGCCCATCTTAATTGTATCCCTTCTTGTTGTCACATTACTATTATCATTGTTCATTGGAAGTAACCTAGTGAATGGTCTTATTTACATAAATATGAAATCTGCTAATAGAACATTAAGTTGAATACCACCAAACCAGGCATTCACAAGTTTATATTACTTGTGTTTACAATAACTTATAAAGGGGTTTATATTACTTCCATGAAAGATTTATTCCTTGAGTACGTCTTCATCGAACAACAGCCGCCAAAATTCATTTCAGTGAAGTGTGGAATTTTTCCCACAATTCGCAAACACTTGGCCATCACCTCAGTTTTGACCTTTTCCCCACTGTAGTGTGATATCAGAGTTGGTATATATAGTTAGGGGGGTGGGATGCAGCCACCCACTTGGGTGGATGTGATTTAGTCCATTGTGTGTTCCGGTTGGTTGGTGGGCAACTGTTTGTGAACCACAGAAAAAGTTTTGCAGTTTGCTGAAGTGAACTTCGGTAACTGGTATTCGATGAAGACATATAAGAGGAATACATCTTTCACAGAATTAATATAGACTCCTATTAAAGTAGGTCATCAAGCACAAGGACCATGAATCATTATAGGGTCCATCAGCTATCTAATACTAATTCACTTAACTCTTTTTGTTGCATGCCCATCTATGAGAAAAAAAACCTTAAACATCACTGTTTAAGCAACATTTAAATATCAACATGCCATAAAATTAAAGGTATTTATAATGCTCATCTCCATACATAATGAAGCAAAATACAACAATATAACCATCAATATGTTCAAGCCAGGAAAAAATAGCAATGTAAACATCAATATTTTGAAACCACAGAAAACAATACAATACAATACAGCTTATTATGGTATCCTAATAAACCAAGGGTAGCCTATTATGCTTCAATGTGCCATCAATATTTCTTCATACATTCAAGATTGGATATTCATTCAAGTGCAAAAAAAGCTCCAGTTAAAAACTTATCCGCTTTTGTTCTTTCATCATTAATAAATTAGATAGAAAATTATGACATATTAAATAACCAGATATAATTATTTTCTGTAGCAATAAAAGTGAAATTTACTGAAAAATACTTAGAAGAATGTTTAAATAAAGAACTATGCTTCTTGCCTTCTATACAATTATAGATCATTGTTTTCAAAGATATCATCTAATCTTATGTCTTTACCTATTATTTATAGAATCCCTTCCTATCTAGTTAATTTAAATAATGTCAAAGCCTGCTACCTAAAACATAGAATTCTTTAAGCTAATAGCAATAAGGAAGAAATCAGTAAAATATGATTTAGAACTTTTTCAAGGTATTTATTTATGGAAAAGCTCTGTCATGGTGCAAGAAATATCAAAGAATGGGATACTACATATCCATTCAAAGCTTTATTCTGTCAATTCGTCTTATCAATATGGTGAGGAATCTAAACTAGACTTTATAAATTCATTAATAAAGAAATATCAGAACATCACATCAGAACATCACATAAAATGGCATTGGCCTTGGAGAAAATCAAAATGCCATCTTATGCAATGTTTTCTAAAGGCAAGCGTAATTTAATTAAAATAATTAAAAGTCTGTCCACATCTTCACATATTACTGAAAGAAAATTTGCAAAAAATCAAACATTAATAGCTGACATGCAGGGGATTTTAAATAAATTTAGAACCCATTTCTCATTTCTGATACATTCAAGTACAAACATTGTATTTCCAAATGATAACTTGACAATAAAGTATGGATTTCGTTCATAAAAAAAAGAAGAACGAGATATTTAAGGTTTACTATGGTATGGTCAAACTGGACCCCATCGAATGATGGGATCATCGACCCACGTACATGAAAATGACAATGTCATATTCTGACACTGTCAAAATACAACTCGTGTTCAACCTCAAAACAGGCTTTAACATGGGTCGAGATAGGGGCGAGATTTGCACTTCGACAATGTCGGGTTCAACATTATCGCCATTTGGCCTCCGGACTTCGATTGAAGTTGGTTCAACTGAACCCACTTTGATATCACCATAGTAAACTGATATTTAAAGCTATATTAGAATCAGAGCTATCCAACAAGATAAAGATCCTAGTATAATTTGAAAGATTGTGGAATTATTTAAACTATTATCCCACAAATTAAATGCTTTCCTTCATTCTCTTTTAGTTGATGTTCAAAATAATTTCTATTCCCCCTCTTGGAAATATTCCATAATCTCCTTAATTTTAAAGGAAAGTAAGGATTATAAAACTCACTCAGCATACAGGTCAATTTCATTATTAAATAAACATTACAAAGTATTTATGGATATCATTACAGAAATATTAAAACAATTGCTATCTCTTTTAATCAACAAATATAAACCCAATATATCATCAAAAAATATAAGTCGTAGTGTCATTGCACTCAACAATAAATAGGAGTTAATGCTTATTAACCTAGACATTGAAAAAAAATCAATAAATTGAAGTTATGTAATAAATGTTTTACAAATTTTGGATTTCCTGAATTAATTTATTTATATGACAAAGCACACATATAGAAATAACAAAGATTATGCTAAATTGGGTCTTTTGTATCTGAAGCAAAAAGATTTTAAAAAGTACAGTTCTCTTTACCCTAGCTGTTAAAATCCTAGCTATTTGTATAACAATCAATAATAACATACTTGGAATCTCTACTGGAAATTTTTATGAATCCAGAATAATGATTTTCATGGATGATATTACATTAATATCAACTAATCTGCAATATTATTTATTCAGGGGTTTGAAATAATTTCTGGCCTATCATTTAATAATATCATTTAATAACCATAAATCTAAATGTGCACTTTTAAACAGAACTATCAATATAATTCCCATAAATTTCACTTAATTTGTGAATCTCAAAATTTACTTTATTTGGGGATAAATATAAAGAAAACTAATGATGAGATAAGAGATACCTGCTGTAAAAGAATATTGCATAAATTTGCATAGATTTATAGGCTCATAGGTTGGTACTAGGCTATCGGCCCTAGGGCCTATACAAGCCTAGCAATAACAATTCCCTGGATATTTCTTTCCACAATATTTACTTCCCTGGACTCCTGTCTAGCAGAGTGACTGACGTGAACCCCGGGGTGAATTTCCTATCTCCCATCCAATCATCAAGGTTCCTTTTCAAGAGGGCCAAGGAAGCACTCTGCTTGACATGTATGGGCAGTCTATTCCAGAGTATGGGGAGTCTCTGGGTCAGGAACCTATCCCTCCAGCATGTTTTGTTCATTGTGATGACAAGGTTTAGATCCCTGGAGTGTGTGGCTCTGAGGGATTGGGATTTCTTTAAATGGAGCATGTCCAACAGCTCAGGGTTTGACATGTCCTTGTATGTTAAGCAGAGATCGCCTCTGAGTAGATGATATGCCACACAATATAGCTGGAGTTTTTTTAGACGGTCAGCACAGGGTATCTGCTTTAGGCCTGTGATTCTTTTAGTGAGATATTTCTGTGGCCTTTACAGCTGTTGCAGATGTCTTGTGAGGTACATACCAAACGGGACATTGTACTCTATAATGGGTCTAATGAGGGATGAGTACAGTGGGACAATGACCTCCTTTTTTCTGGATGAAAAGCCCTTAGTGATTTTTTTTTTTATTCTGGAATAGTTTAATTATTAGACTTCATCTTACTAAGAGGGTCATTCTGCCAAGGTACTTTATATTATTCAAACAACTGATCTTGTGCCAAATGGAACTCATCTTATACTATTTAAAAAATCTTGAGCTTATTATGGTATCCTAATAAACCAAGGGTAGCCTATTATCATCATATGAGAACCTGGGAGAAAGGGAGTATAAAGCTACCTAATGTAAAAAACCTAACTAAAGTGTTTCTATTTAAAGTTATTGTAAACTGACTGATAATAATTATTCTGCAAATTCGAAAACTCTACACACTCATCTTTTTAATCCTAAGAAAATAAAGATATCAAATATATATCTACAAACACTTGATGATCAAATGTTGTTAATCATAACTGTTTTTAATATAACATGTAATCATTAGTCTAAATATATTAATAATATTTTAATGAATTTTAATTTTGTCATTATGGGTCATGTAGATGCGAAGCTTTGGTTTAATTTAATAATTCTTTTTTTTTTCTTATGAAGGTCTTATAGAAGTTGTATAGATAGAAAAGTTGACTCAATGAAAAAGAACAAAACATTTGGAGGGTATAATTGTTTTAAAGAAGAATATTAATGCATACCAAAGATTTAATATTAGAATATAATCTGGACAATTCAGGTTGGTAACTAATAGAGGAAATAATACTTCATGCTTAAGAAAAGTTTTGGTATTCATTACAGCACCAAAGCAAAAAAAAAAAATACCTATACTATGTAATAGAATATATTTGCAATATAACTTATAAAGGAAACAGTCATTCTGCAATTCTTTCATATCTTTATGGAATAATTATCTCATCTAGATTTATAACAAATATTAAACACCAGAAAAAAATTACTTTTATTTTACAGTCTCTTAAGGGCAATTCATTAGTGCAACACCACAGACATTCTATTTGAAATTGCTTGCATACAGCCTTCTTTACTCCAGATAAAATAGCTAAAATAGTAAAAAAAAAAAAAGAATCCAAGTTTGTATGTTGAGCATATTGGTCCCATACAATGTATGATTAGATTATGTTAAGTGAATATAAGTGACTACTGGAGGAAATTTATTTTAAGGCACTGTGGTCTGACAAATTTGAACTTCATAAAATGCTTCTATTATATAGCATTTCTACTGGCTTCTACTTAAAGAAAGAGGACTGCTATCTTCTATGCACTTTTAAACAATGGCAATGAAAGTAATCACTAAGAACTGAATGAAAAATGAGGCTCCTATATTTAATGAATTAGTTTCTCTTCTGTAACAAGTGAGTGACAAGGAAATCACCATCAGGAAAAACAGAACTTCCTCTAATATTGCATTTTCTACTCCCTGTTTCAAAATGGATAGGATATTAGCATAATGGTTAAGGTGTTTACCGTACACACATAAGGTGCAGAGTTTGATTCTCACATGAGGTAACTGGCTAGTCTTAAAATGGGCCACATGGGCAGTTAGCCTAATATGAACCTATATACTTATATAAGTACTGAATCTATTAGAATTGCAGAGTTAATAGACATGAATCTTAGCTGAGTCACAGACTATATAAGGTTCCTCTTTTCATTCATCTCTGTTTATTTTACAATTGCATTTTAATATGGTTTTAGAATTTGTTTTCTGACGTACTGTAAATATTGCATACAGCTACTTACATTCTGTTTTTCTGGGGTGATTTGTTTTCATATTGCTTATAAGATATGAAGTCTATGTTGTGATATAAGTTTTAGAACAATAATAAAAGACTGCAATAATGAAGAACTACATATTCTTTTGCAGTGCATATAACTGAAATGAGCTGTTACACATTCTTTACAGGCGCAAGAAGCTTGCCCTGTATGAAGGGCAGTGCAATTACATCAGCCAAAGTAAATCATCCATGGATTACAGCATGTGATCAGTGCTCTAGTGTCAAATGAGGTTCTTGAACTTTTAGTAGCAAAATGTGTGGTATTTACAACTTATTGAGAAAAACTACACCTCAACCAATCTCTGATAGATGTGCAATGGTAATCTGGGAATGGTTTCATGCCTAGGGAGACTGAATAATTAGCCTATATTTCTACAGTAACCGAATGCACAGTCTTTTCCTTAAAAAGAATATTAATATTTAAAAAATGGGTCAGCATTTATCTAGTTCATCTTACAATTATTGACTTCAAAAGTGGTAACAAACCGAAGCTCATCGTTGTTTTGAGTTGTATGAGACTGACAATAACTCAGCTGGATCAATATTATCTACCTGTTTTTTAATAGTTAAACAGAGGTAATCCAGAGGGATCAAGTAAAGTCTGGTATCTCACCTGTGACCTACAGGGTGATAGGATTAGCAAGAAAGAGAGTATAAAGGATAAAGTACATCTACTTGCTTAACTGAATGAACTACTGGAAACTACAACAAGGTGTCTTTATTCCTCCCACAGAGAGGGTGTCAGAGAGAGATTCTCCTAGATCTGCTAGCTAAAGTGATTTTTATCTGTACTTATCCTTTATACTCATGTTATATTTTAATAGTTAGGATATGTTTTTGTCATACCCTCTATGAACAAACCTGTGGATAAAATCATTAGAAATACTGTTATATCATTCTGCAGCATCACAAATTCTTTTAGTTCTCATAAACTGAGATTTTGGAATGCTTTTTGTGATATGTAATGGGTAGCTTTTTGGAGACGAGTTTACAATAAGCAGCAATATGAATTCTACCATCTACCTAGTTACCTTAACATTTAAAAAGTCAGTATTATATAGTTCACCTTCACGATGAATATACTACCAAACATTTCGGCATTGATTTATTTTCCAAATGTTGGCACTTCGGACCTGGACCCTTTCCTTGCAATCCAGCAGTTGTCGAGGTAACTTTTCCAGATGTTAATGAAAAAAAAAGATGTGTGTGTATACGCTAGTGTGTTACATGAGTTATCTCTGCACACATTTTGTCATGTGCTGAACCACTAGTGTTTTTCATCACTGGTTCGGCTTGTTGAATTATGTAATGATCGGAGTTCATTATATCAACAGTTATATAATTCAAAGGTTTTTGCCATTTCTTCAAGTCTGTGGGACCCTGGAGTTAGTATATTTAATTTCCAGGGATATGGAAGCAGAGCTCCTACACTGAGTAACTATAAATGTAGCCTATTAATTTACATTTGAGATTACTTGTTTTTAATGATTTTAGTGGCATTGTAGTAATTGCAAATGAGTTTGTTCAGTATTTCGTGTTTTGATCAAACTCACCAGCAATTATTCATTATAAACACACACACACACACACACACACACATAAATATACATATATATATATATATATATATATATATATATATATATATATATATATACATATACACACAACACTGAAATAATCCATAAATATATATGTGGGGGAGGGGGCAAATGAGTGTACCTAAAAGCTTAAATTGGAGGCGATCACACTTTTTAGCTAATTTGATGCCTCCTGCATAATTTCCATAGTTACCACTACTTACTTGTGTTGTCCAGGTGATTGCAGGCTGCTGAAGGTGCATAACAGCCCAACAAAGATCACAGTGTAGATTTAAGACTGGGGTAGCCACTTTTATTAACTACTCATAGGCAGTATGCCAAATTCCTGTGATGACCACTGTTTACTTGCGGTGTTTGGGGGAATGTGGGTTGATGAGGGTACCAAAATGTATAAACAAGGACTGTTATACCATTTTAAGACTGGGGATTTGCACTCTTGTTAACTTTTCAGATCCACTCCCCCAAGTTCCCATGACGACCACTATTTTGCCTTATGATGTTAAGGGAAATGTAGGCCAATAAGAATGCATTTACTTCATACAAAACCCAGCAGTTTGACCACCTCTATGACACATGAAGAGTGGGGGTGTTCTGTCATGGGATACTTAGACTGTCAGAACACTCTGATAAGAGATTCTAAAGGGGATTAGATTTCACTGAAGCAGAAGGAGCAGAATCTGGATGCTGCCAGGCTGCATAAATGGTGTCCCTCAGGCCTCGGGAGAGGTTCTGTAGAAGTAATAACAGAAAGTTCATCTTTATTCATCATTTATTCATCATTTGTTCATCTTTCATTCCCCAAGTTTCCCCAAATACTGATTTAGTTTTTTTTTTTTTTTTTTTGTGGATAACCCGTTACTTAGGGCATGTCTGTGACACAGAAGTTGAGCTTCAGTGAAAAAACATTTTTACCAATCATTTGGACTTCATCAGAACTTAATTGCACCTGTTTTTTATTGGCATTCAGCTTCTGAGTCACAGACACACTCTTAAGCAGTGAATTTTTGTGTTTGTGTGTTTTTTTGTTTTTTTTTTTTACTGTATTGCTTGGCAGTAGCATACATTCTTTTCTGTTTTTTTTTTTTCTTGGAGAAAGCACAGAAGCTAAACCACAGTCTACTGACTACCTCATAAGCTGAGCATCTCTCACAAAGATCAGACATCTGGGGAGAGAAAAAAACTTACAGTACTTATTTATTTCGAAATTAATACCACAGAATCCTCAGAATCAGACTCCCAGGGGATACTGAGTGAGAAAGGACAACTGCTTTAACCTTAACTCTAGAAGAAGGCTCTCTGCAGTTACCCAACATGAAAAGTAATATGCAAACAGCAGGTGAAAACTGGGTGTCTAGCAAACTCCAGCAGTAATGGAGTGCATATTTACTGTGGTGGCAGGTCATGACAGGCAGGCTAGAATAAAACCATTCTTTCTAATGATATACCCCTGTAGCTGTAAAGACAAATCTTAACAAATATCAAACAGTACATGCATTCCCCATGTTTTGAGGATACTTAAATGCTCAGCAATTGCAAGAAGAACCATGGGAGTCTCCCTGACTTTGGCAGAAGTGTCCTGCAGAATGGAACACTTGACAACTCAGACATAGCTTCACTCAAGCAGGCTGGTAGTGGTGGCTCTCAAGATTCTTAATGTTAGTGAGCCAGTACTAGAACCATAGGACTCACGCAAAAGGTGACTCTCTAGGGAACATCTTTCTGTTCCACTCTGTCACCAGCTGGTTGTGGGCACAGTCTTAGTCAATTGCTAGCAAATGTGAAAGCATAATTCTAAATGGCATGAGGCTATTACAAGAGTTGATTTGCAAGGAAGAATTGTTGACCAATGGCTGGCCTCTAAATCACATACCTCCTCTCTTCAATACTACAATGGCCTGGGATCATGTAAAGAACCTTGCTCCCCTAGATTTTACTTTAATTGTAGGTCAGTGGGAGTAGTGTACATATTAGGTTGCTCATGTAACAATGTATGGTACATAGGGCAGACCAAAAGGATGGTTCGAGTTCGCATCCTGGAACATTTAAGGGATATAAGAAATAATAATGAATTCAGCCCTGTGGCCAAACACTTTGTTGATAATCATGATGGTTGCACTAATAGTTTAAAATTTTGTATTTTGGGGAAGCCCTTTTGTTTTGAAAGTGGGGGTATGTTTATTCAAAAATTACTTGAATTAGAAACAAAAATGATTTTAAAATATAACACTTTAAAACCTGGCGGATTAAATTTGGAACTGAGCATTTAAGTGTTGAAATTAATATGAATGTCTTTACTATTTAAATTATAAATAATTTTTTGCAGTGGTTTATTCAGCTATCTACTTATGAATAAGATATATTTCTGTATAGACTATTTCCATCTTTAAAATTGACTTTAAAATTCACTTTAAAATTAACTGTAAATCCTATTGTTATTTTAACTGTGAATGTTATCTTAAATTAATGTGACTGCTTTAACTGATTAATTGCAGATGGTTTTGTAAATTAAGATTAATTATACTATCAGAAAAATGTGTATATATACTCTGATAGTATGCACTGTTTCTGTGATCCTTTGAAGGCGAAAGGCCGAGGTACCAGATTGTGAATAAAGAACTGGCTTTACACTTGGATTATGTGTGTATTTTGTAACCTTGCTGCCAGTCCCTGTCCTGCCCATCGCTGATGGCTACCATCTTATGAAGAGCAGTAGGCCTCCATCTTCTTGCTACTTCTCCTTTGGGAGGTCATATTGAAGTGTTGATGCCTGAGGTACAGTTACTTAATGATTCATTAGGTTTCCTTTGACAAAACACTAATCTTCGATTTTGAATTGGTGAAGCAGATACTGTTGATGAGGCTTATCGTACATTAAGCAAAAGATGTATTTTGCTAGCACTATATAAGGAAAGTGAATTTTGAACCAGCTTTAGGGTCAGAGCAAGTTGAAGAAAAGGGAAAAGTTAATTCCATGAAGCCAAACTATTTTTATCACTTCAAAGTTGTGTGATGTCAGTATATTTTTCACCCTTCATGGAGGTGCAGGAGAGCACCTTAATAAGTCAACTTAAGTTTTTACTTCTTAATGGAGTGTGTTAAACTTACTATACTCACTGACACTTTTTCTAGTAGACAGGTTGTATTCAATTAGGTCTCAGAAAAAGAAGACTCACTGAATCATTTGGATTCTGAGTGGTACTCTTTATATTGTCTAGATCTTCTAAGTAATACAGGGAGTTCTAGCATAGGTCCTAAATATTGATCTGGTGACTGTTGGAATACTTTGAAGGTGTGTCATTTTTGCAAATATAATATGGAAATGTTCTAATGTCCTATGTTAAGACTAAGATCTGAAATGCATGAATGGCAAAAAAAAAAGAAACTGCAGAATACATGAATGGAATCTTGCAGTGCATTCTCCTAGCTTGTTGCATGATATGATGACATTTGCTAATAGGACGTATACATACCACCAAGTGTGGAAACTAGAGATTTCAAGAGATTTATCAAGGAGAGAGTACAAGAAAATGAAATTCCAAAACTTACTTATTGTAGGGGTCCTTCAAAATCACAATTTTCAATGAATATAATGTATTTTAAAATCTACTCTTAAGTGAAATGGGTTACTATTCATATCTACTTTGGGAGTTGTATTGCAGTAAATTCATGCAAATTCACATCCTGTTTGAGGGTTATTGCTGTTATATGATTCTAAAATAAGTTGCTTTCCCAGAGATGAACTTTATTATATTTCAGGGAAGTGTAACATTTGGCATAAAAAAATCTCAAGGGTTTCTTATGACAGCATGAGTTAAGTGAGGAATAGGCATCAGCAGTAAAGGCACACACTGCCAAGATGCTGATAACACACACATTAAATGTTTATTTTCTGCATTCATTCAGTCTTTGCACTGCAACTTGTCTGAGAACTGTAATCCTCTGATCCAACAGATAATTTTGTTCTTAAACTTGCAGCAAGGTGTAATTGAGCTACTTTGAAGATGAATGCTAGTGGCTGAAAAAGGCACTCTGAGCTAATTTTCAGAACAGATTCAATACCTGTCAGAATGACTGCAACCTGAAACCAAGGAGGTGCTAGCATTCAGATATAACCTCTATTTAGTGACATATATCTTGTAATGGTTATAGCACACATTACCTCTAACTGAAATTACATTCACAACCTGTTCCTCCACAGCATAACACTTCTGCTGTTATGGGAGAAAAAGTCACATTAGTTTTCTACAAGGCTTTGTTAGAAGTACAGAGCTAATGAAATAAGGGATGTAATTGTGTATATTTTTTAAATACATCATGTCATTAATTAAGATAAACTGGGTGCTTGTTCTATTATTTATTTTATTTTACATTTGTTAACCGGGGGTGTCTGACTGAGCCGAAAAGGCCCTTTTTCAGCAGAGACCCGGGGAGAAAAGCTCCAGAAAGAAAAATTACATACACATTTAGTTATTTAGACATGATCAGTATACACACAAATTACAAGAGACATGTTTTTACAGTAGTATGCGGCACATAAACAGTTACAGTGGAGAGAACAAAACAAAAAATATTAATTTAAAAAATAAAGGTAATTAATAGATTTGTGGTGTACAGCTGAAATTTGGAACATAGGTAGAATACATACATAGTGCACAGGTACAGTACATACATTGTAGATTAGCCAGTGTTTGTGAGTAAGATTGAAAACTATTATCAAGTGCTCTAGATTTAGTATGTATATGTTATCCGCTTTCACTAGCCTGGGGAGCAATCATGGCACTGCCAACTTTGCTTGAGATGTTGCCTGATGAGGTCTTTAAAGGAGGCTTTGGATGATGTGTTTTGAATGCTAGTAGGGACAGAGTTCCATTTTTTATTCACTGAACTACTATATAGTGTATCTCCAAAGCTATTGTAGCTGTTGGTAACTTCTAGTAGTAGTTTGCTTGATGATCTAAGAGGCCTTTTGGCTGAGTGATGTTGTACTAGGTTATTGAGGGCAGAACACTTATTGGGGAGGTAATAGATAGAATGACAGAGGCAGAGCTGATTGCAAGTTAGGAGGTTGTTCAGTTCAAGCCAGTGGATCTGTCTTAAAGCAGTACAGTGATAAGTTCTATATGAGCAATTTGCAGCAAAGCGGGCAGTTCTGTTATAGCAGGCTTCCATTTTGCTTAGTTCAGTTTTGTTGAGATTAGTCAGAATGGGAGATGCATAGAGTAGGGTGGATAGAAGTTGGGAGCGAGCAATAGCTGATCTTGTGTTGTTGGTAAGAAATGGTTTGATACAGTAGCGTGACCCAGTTTAGCATGTACTTTTTTAATAGTTAAGTTGAGATGACTATCAAATTTTAGGTGGGAGTCTATGGTTATTTCCAATAGCTTAGCCTGTGCCACTGGAGCAATTGGAGTAGCATTTGTGGAGTAGATAGTGAATTGACTGTTAGTATTTTTGTTAGAACTAGTTATAATCATAAGCTGAGTTTTCTTTGAACTGAGGATAAGTTGGGCTTTGGTAAGGTAGTTTTCAGTGTCAGATAATGCTAGTTGAGTTGTTTGCAGGAGGGTGGGAATGTTTTGTGCAGCACAGATTAAGGTAGTGTCATCTGCATACTGAATTATAGAAGCATGCTGTGTGGAGGTATGGAGGTCATTTGTGAAGACTGTGAATAGTAGTGGTCCTAAGATAGAACCCTGTGGGGCTCCTATAGTTATGGGCAGCTGAGGAGAGAGAGAATGTTCCCATTTCACAGCTTGGTACCTGTCAGTTAAGTAGCTTTGGAACCAGGTAAGAGTGGAATTTGATAGATGATATTGGTTTAGTTTGTTTAGCAGGATTTGGTGTGAGACTGTGTCAAATGTTTTGGACATATCCAAAAAAAGAGTTGACACTTGTAGGCCTTCATTTTTTAGATGATTTACTGTGTCTGTGAAGCAGAGGAGGGCTGTAGTGGTACTATGGGCAGATCTGAAACCATGCTGAGTAGGTGACAGGATGTTGCTGTCTAGGAGCTAGTATAGCATCTGGGTATGGATGCATTTTTCTAGGATTTTAGCTAGAAGAAGAGTAAAGCAATGGGTCTGTAGTTACTAAGTTCAGTGGAGGTCCCGCCTTTATGCACGGGTGTAACATAGGATATTTTCCAGAGTTTGGGCACATAGTTTTTAACAATTGATCTGTTTATGAGAGTGAAGAGTGGGATAGCAATAGCATCTGCTGTGAGTTTCAAGAAATAGCTGGGGAGTAGGTTGTCTGCTGTTGATGAGGGTTTTAGTTTGGAGAGCATGCTTTTGATTGAAGTGGTGGAAACTGTTTTGAGGGTAAAGCTTGTATTAGTGTTATTTGTGTTGGGGGGGATAGTGAGGAAGGAACTGTCCTGTGATACTAAGGATAGAACTGAGTTCACAATGAGGGAGTTGAATTGAGTTTTAATGGGAACTTTAGTGACAGGGGTGGTTGGTTTGGGGGTAGCCTTTTGGGTGGATTTTAGTAGCTGGTTTACATTTTTCAAAAATTTTTGCAGGTTGTGTTGGTATTTAGTTTGTAATGTTGTGTAGTAGAATTTTTTGTCCAGCCTAATGCATTTTTTTGCAGAGTTGCGCAGTTCTTGGTACTTAGTTAGGCTTTGTGTTTCTTTGTTTTTTTTATAGTAAAGTCAGGCAGTGTCTCTGGGCTTGCGGATATGTTTGGTTTCTTTACTGAGCCAGGGGTTTGTAGAGGTTCTAACCTTGATTTTGCGCAATGGAGCGACAGTGTCTAGGTGTTGTAGAACTGTTTTGTTGAAATATGCTACAGCCTGGTCAAGTGGGAGGGTTTTTAGGGGGGTCCAGTCACAGTTACAGAGTAAAGTGTTGAGGACCTCAGGAGATCATTTTTTTGTGTTTCTAGTGGATATATAGTTAGTGGTTTTGCATATGCTTGTTCTACTATGTATAAAGTATATTATGTTGTGGTCACTTAAGGTGTCTGGGAGACTGCCTGTGTGAGGGTACAATGTGGGGTTGTTAGTTAGGACCCAGTCAAGGATGGATTCCCTTTTAGATTTTTTATCACATCTAGTTGGAATTTGGACTAGCTGCTGGTAGCCATGGAGATTTATTAGATTGGTTGGTGGTTCTGATATACAGGTGAACCAATCTAGGTTGAAGTCCCCCAGAATAAGGGTTTCTTGTGAGTTTGTGGGAGAACACCAGGATAAGAAGTCTTCAAGGCTAGCAGGTGTATTACCAGGTGGAATATAGATCACAATTGTGGTGATGACCTTTTTAGGGTGAAGTTGAAGTTGTGAGATAAGTATGTCCCAATTATTGGGGGAGGGGTAGGAGTTTGGTAATTGACGGACAGTTAAGTTGGACTTGTGCAGTAAGGCAGCTCATCCCCTTTACGAAGTGGTCCGTCTTGTCTAATAATATTGTAGCCGGTAGGGAGAACTTCTGAGTTAGATATGTTTTTATTTAGCCAGGTTTCTGTTAAAACAACTATGACTGGGGAGTAGTGTGCTATTGTGGCCTGGAGTTCAGGTATTTTATTTCTGATACTTCTAATATTAATATTTAGCATTAAAAGATGGTTGGTTTTGCTGCTGTTGTTGATTTGCCCAGGGATGAAGAAAGTTGAGGTGTTATGTTCTGACATTTGTATTGGAGCAGTTTGTGTTGGACAGGATGGATTTAGGCCTGGGTCGGGGTGGATATCCCCACTTATGGTGAGCCTGGAGTTAAAATGGTTATACAGATGTTGGAGTTTGGTGAGGAGTGTGAGAAAGTATTGTGTCTTTTTGGAGTAGGAATGCGAGCATATGTGTTTAGTTCTGAATTGGTCCGTTATGTAGTTCTTGAATAACTGTGGGAAAATATTATAATGTGTGGTGTCTGCATCCGAGAGTGCATAATGTAGTGTTGTGCTACTAAGTTTAGGGATATTGCTAAAGTGATAACTTATGGTGTTGTAAAGAATTATGAGAAGACAAACTAGACTTAGTTGTGTGATAGTCATGGTTATAAAGTTTAAGTTGTTTCTAGGTGGGGGGTTTGAATAGGAATTATAGGGTTGCACTATATGTGGATGGGGAAGTAGTGTGGGTGATGTAAAAAATGCCTAGTGAGAATGAGAGTGATTGGGAGTATTTTGTGTGGAGCAAGCTGGTGTGGTATAATGTGATATGACTTGAGGAGCTGTGATTAGTGGAGGTGATGTGAGGGTGAGCTCTGGGTGTGGCTGTGATTACTATAAATGTAGAGGTAGTGGGGGCAGGAGGAAATAGGGGGCAGGGCAGGGGAGCGGAGAGAGTCCAAGCATTAGTGAGGGTGAACGGAGCGGGGCAGAGCCAACCAAGACAAGAGAAAAAAGTAAGTATTACTTTACAAATCTGAACACTTTTAAAACAAATTCCTGAGGTCTAATGGCTTACCGGCAAGCAGAATGTAATTGCTGAAGAGCACTTGTGTCCTGGTGGGAGACTAGAAATTTAAAGATGGCTCCAAGCTCAGCAGGAATCTAATATAGACTTTGTATTGGGGGAGGGAGATAGCACAAGGGGTGTAAACCAGGTGGAATGCAAAGAAGAAACCAGAGAGGCAATCAGTGGAAATCAGTGAAGGCCTCAGAGGGTGTAAGTAATAATTCAAACTACCTGTAAAGTGAAGGAGAGAAGAGACAGCAAAGTTTATTAAGGTTGGGAGTGTGTCTTCGCATTGACTTGCTGATTAGTAACCAGTTTGTGCACAGATTAGAGTAGGGAGATACATTAGCAATGAAGGGGAATGTACAGAGATGCAAATAAACAGGTGGGCCTCCAAGTAATACAAACTAAGGCAGAAAGCACTGAGAGGGCTGCTTGATGGTTAATTTAGTCACAGGGATGTGAATTAAATGTATACTGTCTATTGGACAGTTAGGATTACTGTACTAGCGGGAGGGGGACACAAGGATACAACAGTCAGTTTTATTAGCAAGCTGAGAACTACTAAGAAATACTGCTAATGTAATAGCTTCACTCCCATAAAACATACAAGTAGAATACCTGGGTGGACTGACCCTGCTCTTGAGGCTCAAAATGTATATCTTTGTTTAGTTTGCAGTACTGAGTCCTTCTTGTACTGTATGGGTGGGGTGGAAGCCGCAGACTGCAGATTTGCTTGAGTGTGCTCTGAAGAGAGAGAAAAAAAAGAGAGAGGATGAAGCTAGTAGAAGGAGACAAAGATAGGTTAAAGGAAGTAATGAGGAGATAGGAGGGTGTAAAAGATACAAATCTGAGGATAGTGTGGATAAAGCAGGAGAATAGATGCTACTGCTACAGTTTGAGAGTGCTTCAACAGTAACCACATCACAGTGCCATAACTTAGTTTGGAAACAGGTTAATAAATCATGCAGAATACATTTATCAACCAATTATCCTGTGCATACAAGAAAAAGGAAATGAACACAACAGCACAGCTTAAGCAATAGCAGAGACAACTTTAGTGCTAAATCAGTAAATACTGTTTCAACTCCAAGACTAGGTCAATTAGATGTAATTACAGTTATAACAGCAGTTTTAGTAGCATAGAGACAACATAGCTGCAGTGGTAGTGTCAGTAAAAACACAATTCCTGAACATACCTCTCAACCTGGAAACATCAAAAATCTGGACAAGGCCCATGAAAAATAGGTACAAATCGGTACGCTGATTAACATCTAATTTGCATACATAATTATGTAACCCCACCCACTCCAATGGAATTGTGGGATACTACCTTTCGAACGCAAATTGAAGAACAGACAACCAAAACATGGCACCAGACCAGAGTCCCCCTGCAGCCATTCCAGTGTCCTGTTACCTGGCTATTTTGCCCCATTTACCATAAACACTAATGTATGCATACTGCTTTACTTCTACAATGATTTGAATTTTATGTTTACATTTTACTGCACAACAATGCAGAAACACTAAAAGACATCATCTGGTAAACAAAACAATACTGTCTCACAATGAAAATAGGCTTGACATTAAACTTTGCCCTTGAAACTCACATTCATTGAAACAGCATTGAAATCCACACCACATCCAAAGAAAATGCATCTGGCCAGTGGTGGATAAAGATTACCTTTGGGTTTTTTTCAAATCATTGGCCCCTTGCACACAAAACAAGATAACATACATGTGTTCTTTTCTTTATACACCTTCCTGACTTTAATATTCTTTGTATAATACAACACACATGTTAGAGCGCATTTTACATTTATTGTTTGAACATTTTACCAGTAATCTGTACTGTAGGCAATGAAACAAAATACATGAACCAATAATGACAAAACTGCTCAATTCAGAACTTTTCCATCATAAAAGTCTGCTTCCACACCCACACTATAAATGGAATGACAGTAGTGTAAGCCATAGGCATCTTGCACAGCATTTCGCACTTATTTTCAATTTAATTTTTTTTTGGGGGGGGGGGGGACAAAAGGTCAAAAACCAGGGACACATTTTAAACATTGCTTGTATAATTTTGTAAAGTTGCTAGAATAAAATGTTGTGCTACCATCATGCATTTCACTGGCAGGTTTTGAACCCAGGACTCTATGCACTTCATTCAGAATGAACATACCACTATCCCACATCAGCAGCTGCCTGAAAAACAGGAAGACTGAAACTTAATAGCCATCATTTAGTGAATTAATTTCTCACTTCTCAACATAGCTCTTAACCTCAACACAAAAAACATGGACAAACAACAAAGCCAATCATGGGGGAATACAAATTCAGTTTTCACTTCTCACTCACCATACCTCTGAACTGTTAGCACAAAAACAATAATAGGGGAATACAAATTGTAATGTGTGCTCACTTCTTATCATAGCTCTAAACTCTTAGCACAAAAAAAAGTGTTCTTACTTCTCATCATAGCTCTCAAGTCTCAACTCAGTCAGAAATGGTGGTGGCTAGGGATAGTAGGCTCTTTATACCCTGTACTAAAGGTACAGGGTTTGAGCCCGAATACCTCTAGCCACTAAGTGTGTTATATAAACAATCCTGATGCCAGGAACTGTGGTTTTTATAGGTGTCTTATTGAAGCAAATAATAAGCACCTTTAGCAAATTCTACTTTTACTGGAACGGTGGAACCACATGTTGAGAACAGGAATGACAGTAAACTGCAGGACTGTATCGCGTTTAACCCGTGCTACGCTACCTCTCTACACACACATGCACATCCAAAATATTTTAGCATCTGCATCAATCGATTTAAGCAGCCTTCATTCAGTAATCTGAGTACTACATGCTGCCCCCATAAACAAGATCGATATCGCAGTAGATGGGGCTTAAAATAACTTTGCATGCTAAACTGGCAGTGGTAAACCTAACGTTTCTGAAATAAATGTTCTTAGCACAACCTGGTAGATCACCTGCTCTTTTTTTTCGAGCTATAGGTTCATAGGTTCATAGGTTCATACTAGGCTATCTGCCCGAGGGCATTTACAAGCCTAGCCCATCGTTTTGTGGCTTAGGCCACCCCTTTAGTATGGGGAACTATACCCATTATTTTTCTGTGCCTCTGTCGAGCAGTGACACTGAGGTAATCCCTGGGGTATATCTGCGATCTCCCATCCATTGGTCAAGATTTCTCTTGAACAAGGCCAGCGAGGTGCTCTGCCTCACATGTACCGGGATTTTGTTCCACAGCATAGGGAGTCTTTGGGTGATGAATCTATCCCTCCAGCACGTCCTATTAATAGCCGTGTCAAGGTTTAAGTCTCCGCCCTTGTGGCTCTGATGGATCTAGATTTTTGAGGTGAAGCATATTCATCAAATCTGGGTTTGACATGGCCTTGTATGTTAGGCAAAGGTCACCTCTGAGCAAGCGGTGGCGACTGAATAGAGCTGGAGTTCTTTCAGTCGGGCAGCATAGGACAGATTTTTGAGACCCTTTATCCTTTTGGTGAGGAACTTTGTGGCCTCTCCAGCTGCTGCAAGTGTCGGGTCAGATACATTCCGAATGGGGCATTGTACTCAATCATTGGTCTGATGAGTGATGAGTAAAGGGAGACTATGACCTCCCTTGATCTAGATGAGAATCCCTTCATGATAAGGTGGGCAATGTAGAAGGTCTTCCTAACTACTTTAGCTACATGGGTGTCGAATGACAGACTACTATCAACCTGGGTCCCCAGGTCCCTGATAACTTCTTCTGTGCTCAGTGGATTGCCACCTATTTGGTAGCTAGGGGTAACCTTGTTTTTCCCGAAGGGTATGACTATGCATTTTTGGCATTTAACTTTAGGCCGTGGCTCTGGCACCAGTTATCCGTTTCTGTGAGACCCTTCTGAAGGATATCTGTGTCAGATGTGTTTTCTACTATGGCGCCCAGTTTGCAGTCATCTGCAAACTTTGTCAGCCATAACCCTCCTGTGTTTGCTTGTACTTCGGAAAAGTAGATGCCAAACAAGAGTGGGCCCAGGACTGAGCCCTGTGGGACACCACTTGTGACAGGCTTTGAGTCTGACATGGCGCCAGCAGCTCTGACCCTGTGGGTTCTGTCACTCAGCCAGTTTGCAACCCATCTTGTGATGTATGGGTTGACATTTAAGCTGATGAGTTTTTCAATGATACCGAATGGGGTATTGTATCGAGGCCTTAGCCAGATCGAGGTAGGCTGTATGGACTGCCTTTCCTCATCAATGGCTTTGGTGACTGTTTGAAAAAGTCAACCAAGTTTAAAAGGCATGATCTGCCTTTGACAAAGCCAAACTGGGTTGGATCCAAAGTCTGCAAATTCCCTATGTCTTTATTTATGAGGTCCATTATGATCCTCTCCATGGCTTTGCAGATAAGGCTTGTCAAGCTAATGGGCGGTAATTTCCAGGGTCGGTGGAGGCACCGCCTTTGTGAAGTGGTACCACAGTTGCAGTGCGCCACTCCTGGGTGCGTATCCAGAGGTAAGACTTTGATTAAACAGCTGTCCTAGCTGTGGGTTTAATTCCTCATTGAGTTCATGGAGCACACAGCCGGGGACACCATCAGGTCCCATGGATGCTGTGTTTTTGCTTTGGAGAGAGCAGTTCTCACTTGGGCGCTGGAGATGTTTGGGGGCTGCAATCGTTTGGTATAGATATCTCTCCTTTTGGGGGGGGAGAAGTTTGCACTGAACCTGTCAGCCAGTATGTTGGCAATGTCTGTAGGATCAGTAATCTTCACATCATTTTGAACTAGCTCTGAGCATATCTGGGAGTTTCCTCCCAGGTTTCTAACATAGCTAAAGAAGGCCTTATGATTGTCTTTTGAGTCTTTAGCTATTTTTCTCTCGAAATTTGCTTTGGATGATTTTATGAGAGCTCTTAGTTTTTACTTATAGTGATCAAGGGTGTCTTACCTTTTAAGGATTTTGCTCTATCTTGTAGTAGCTTCCTCCTTTTGTTGTAGAGTTTGTTTATGGCTGGGGTCCACCAGACTGGATGCTTGCCTTTGGTACAAAGAGTCTTTGTTTTGCTTGGGATTGCCTTATCCATGCAGTCCTGCAGGTGCTGGTAGAAGGCATTTGTAAGTGATTCAGCGGCTTGAGTACTGTTTTCCATGACTCGGGGCCTTAAAGGAGACCACACTAGTCTTTAGAAGTGTGAAGTCGGCTTTTGAGAAGTTCTTTACTGTGGTCTCTTTTATTTCAGGTGGGGGTGGGATGAGGACCTCCAGCGAGATTAGTTTGTGGTCTGATCTCACCAGTGACGGGTACACCTCCGGTGTTGAACATTGTGCTCCCATGTTCGTGATGGTGAGATCAAGTATGTTATCTCCTCTTGTGGGGATGGTGACTAGTTGTTCCATGGCATTTGAGTTTATGAATTCCAGGAACTTTTGGGCTAGGGTGTTTGGGCTTGAGTAGTGTTCCCAGTCTATATTAGGGTAATTGAAGTCACCTAGTATGATGGTGTTTGGTGATACATTTATCCCCTCTAGTGTTTTCAGGAAGGCCATGTGAGGTTCCTGAGTTTGTGAGGGTGGCCTGTAACATGCTACAATTTGCAGAGCAGTCTTGCCTATGGTTAATTGCACCTGGATGGTCTCCGATGCATCGTGCGTTGCCACCAGTCTTGAGGTGTGGGTGTCCTTGATGAATATGGATACCCCTCCTTTCTTGGTATTGTCCAGATTTTGGGGCGGAACGCATGATATGAGGTAAAACCTGATAGCGCGGGGTGCTCTCAGGAGCCTTGAACCAGGTTTCTGTCACAGCACAGACATCGATGTTCTCCATACTGAGAAGGGCCTCGAGTGCGTGCATTTTGAGATTTAGACTTCTGGCATTGAGCAGCATTACCCTTAGTTTTTTCCTTTTTGTGTTCTAGGGTGGTAGGTTTAGAATTTGAGCCTTGCCTAAAAAGGCACTATGGGGTGGCAAGAGCCTTTGCCAATATCCGGAATCCCAGGGTGACAGGTGCAAGCCGTCCCTTGCGAAGCAGCGTGGCTTGTCCAGCATGTCATCCCAGGCAGACAGACACTGGATCCCCTTTGAATGACACCAGTGTTTAAGCCAATTGTTAAAGCTGATCATCTTATCTCTGTATTGTGGCATCATTCTTGGTGAAGGTAGGATACTGCTCAAGGTCAGGGTCATACCTGTCTGGGCTACATAATCAGAGAGCTCCTCAATGTCTCTTTTCATGTAGTCCAAGGAGGTACGTCTCAGGTCGTTTACACCAGCGTGGACAATGACTGAATCATATTTGTACCTGCTGTTGAGAGACCTGAGTGCTTGCGTTATGTGGCGGATTCTAGCGCCCGACAGGCAGCTTACTGTGACCTTCTCCTTACTCAGTCTGGTGGCGGGACGTCAGTGTGTCTGACTATGGAGTCACCAATGACTAGTGTGTCTGGCATTGTGTTTGGCCTTAAGGGCTGTGACTGTTTGACACTCTGACTGTGAGGTCTATGTGTTGCAGGTGTTGTGTTCTGAGGTGGTGGTTGTTTGGGTGTCTGCTTTGGTGGCCTCTGCTGTTTTGGTAGATTTTTGATCAGAGCCTCCGAGTATGTCTTTGTGTGTTTATGTGTATGATTTGAGGTTGTAATGGTAATATGTGAGACTGGGTCTATAGTGTGTGTGGTAACCTTCTCCTCCTGACTGGTCTTGCCAGTCCTATGTTGAAGAGCTCAGCCTCCAGTTTGGCGTGTAGTTGCATCTCTCGCATGTATTTGTGTTTTGTGGGAGGAGGAGAGGGTTGTCTGTGTACATGAGGCAATTGTAACATTGCCTCAATATTCCAGGTTCACCAGCTGAGCAGGAGAGGACACTAGCAACTGATCCCTCGACATGCTAGAAGGAATAGACAAAAAACTTTAAAAAGATTCGGGGGCGTGGGTGACCGAGAAATGGGGGTTGCCTTTTGGGGTACTATCTATGACAAGAGTGCCGTATCAAGGTAATAAGTACTGTAGGAGCAAGTGCTACGTTTAACAGATAGAGAATAGTCTACTTGGAGTCAAGTAGAGATGATCTTTTAATTATAGGATACGCTGATTAGATCAGTAGTATAGTTCGAGGAAGGTAGTTTTAAGGAAAATTTGAAGAGTGGACTTTAGGTAGCCGAATAGTTTAAACCTGCTTAACCGGGCTGCCCTAGTGTGCAACAGTAGCAACTCCTTCATCCCGGGCTAAATCGGGCTAAATCGCTAAAAGCGTGCTTTATAGCAGGGGCTGGAAAAGACAGGAAATGACCCAAATTGGCCAACAAACCACAAGTCACTGCCCTAAACCACTCCTCCGAGGACAAATGAAGGAGTTATGGAAATGACCCTAGTGGCCAATAAAACTACAGTTTCAAGTCAGTAACCACCTCTCCGGGGGCAGGAAGCTGCTCAATGTTAGTCACTCCCACTGATAAACACAGAGACCCTCCTTCAGCCCAAGCAAAATGGCCTCACAGAAACTTTCAAACAGTTCAGGAACAGCAAGCCTGTAACTGAACTTTTTAACTCTCAGAAAAGTGGGAAAAAGCAAGATTTTTTTTTTTGTTTTGTTTTTACAGAGATAGCAGAGGTTCACAAGTAATATCAAGTTATAACAGTGCAGTAAATGACCCCACACAAGAGTGCTAGGTCAAGGACAGAAAATATGCAAGTTTTAAGAAAAAACGATTTAAAATTAAGTGCAAACAGGAAATTCAGCAAACAGCTTTTGGTTGTGCTCTAAATACAGCTACTAATACAGAAATCAAGTTTAACAAGCCAGAAAATGCTCAAGCTAGGCAGCTATGCAGAAAAACTTAGCAAATAAACAGAGAAAAAATACTTAAAATCTCAAAAGTGGCTCCCTTCTTCTCTCAGCGTTTTTCCTCTTGGAGGGTGCTTCACCAACAGCCAACAAGCCTGAAAAGACGCTCAAACCACGAGGCAACTAGGTTTTAAGAGAGGAAGATGAAGGAGTTATGGAAATGACCCCTAGTGGCCAATAAAACTACAGTTTCAAGTCAGTAACCACCTCTCCGGGGGCAGGGAAGCTGCTCAATGTTAGTCACTCCCACTGATAAACACAGAGACCCTCCTTCAGCCCAAGCAAAAATGGCCTCACAGAAACTTTCAAACAGTTCAGGAACAGCAAGCCTGTAACTGAACTTTTTAACTCTCAGAAAAGTGGGAAAAAAGCAAGATTTTTTTTTGTTTTGTTTTTACAGAGATAGCAGAGGTTCACAAGTAATATCAAGTTATAACAGTGCAGTAAATGACCCCACACAAGAGTGCTAGGTCAAGGACAGAAAATATGCAAGTTTTAAGAAAAAACGATTTAAAATTAAGTGCAAACAGGAAATTCAGCAAACAGCTTTTGGTTGTGCTCTAAATACAGCTACTAATACAGAAATCAAGTTTAACAAGCCAGAAAATGCTCAAGCTAGGCAGCTATGCAGAAAAACTTAGCAAATAAACAGAGAAAAAATACTTAAAATCTCAAAAGTGGCTCCCTTCTTCTCTCAGCGTTTTTCCTCTTGGAGGGTGCTTCACCAACAGCCAACAAGCCTGAAAAGGCAGCTCAAACCTGAGCAACTAGGTTTTAAGAGAGGAAGATGAAGGAGTTATGGAAATGACCCTAGTGGCCAATAAAACTACAGTTTCAAGTCAGTAACCACCTCTCCGGGGCAGGAAGCTGCTCAATGTTAGTCACTCCCACTGATAAACACAGAGACCCTCCTTCAGCCCAAGCAAAAATGGCCTCACAGTAACTTTCAAACAGTTCAGGAACAGCAAGCCTGTAACTGAACTTTTTAACTCTCAGAAAAGTGGGAAAAAGCAAGATTTTTTTTTGTTTTGTTTTACAGAGATAGCAGAGGTTCACAAGTAATATCAAGTTATAACAGTGCAGTAAATGACCCCACACAAGAGTGCTAGGTCAAGGACAGAAAATATGCAAGTTTTAAGAAAAAACGATTTAAAATTAAGTGCAAACAGGAAATTCAGCAAACAGCTTTTGGTTGTGCTCTAAATACAGCTACTAATACAGAAATCAAGTTTAACAAGCCAGAAAATGCTCAAGCTAGGCAGCTATGCAGAAAAACTTAGCAAATAAACAGAGAAAAATACTTAAAATCTCAAAGTGGCTCCTTCTTCTCTCAGCGTTTTTCCTCTTGGAGGTGCTTCACCAACAGCCAACAAGCCTGAAAAGGCGCTCAAACCTGAGGCAACTAGGTTTTAAGAGAGGAAGATGAAGGAGTTATGGAAATGACCCCTAGTGGCCAATAAAACTACAGTTTCAAGTCAGTAACCACCTCTCCGGGGGCAGGGAAGCTGCTCAATGTTAGTCACTCCCACTGATAAACACAGAGACCCTCCTTCAGCCCAAGCAAAAATGGCCTCACAGAAACTTTCAAACAGTTCAGGAACAGCAAGCCTGTAACTGAACTTTTAACTCTCAGAAAAGTGGGAAAAAGCAAGATTTTTTTTTGTTTTGTTTTTACAGAGATAGCAGAGGTTCACAAGTAATATCAAGTTATAACAGTGCAGTAAATGACCCCACACAAGAGTGCTAGGTCAAGGACAGAAAATATGCAAGTTTTAAGAAAAAAACGATTTAAAATTAAGTGCAAACAGGAAATTCAGCAAACAGCTTTTGGTTGTGCTCTAAATACAGCTACTAATACAGAAATCAAGTTTAACAAGCCAGAAAATGCTCAAGCTAGGCAGCTATGCAGAAAAACTTAGCAAATAAACAGAGAAAAATACTTAAAATCTCAAAAGTGGCTCCCTTCTTCTCTCAGCGTTTTTCCTCTTGGAGGTGCTTCACCAACAGCCAACAAGCCTGAAAAGACGCTCAAACCACGAGGCAACTAGGTTTTAAGAGAGGAAGATGAAGGAGTTATGGAAATGACCCTAGTGGCCAATAAAACTACAGTTTCAAGTCAGTAACCACCTCTCCGGGGCAGGAAGCTGCTCAATGTTAGTCACTCCCACTGATAAACACAGAGACCCTCCTTCAGCCCAAGCAAAAATGGCCTCACAGAAACTTTCAAACAGTTCAGGAACAGCAAGCCTGTAACTGGACTTTTTAACTCTCAGAAAAGTGGGAAAAAAGCAAGATTTTTTTTGTTTTGTTTTTACAGAGATAGCATAGGTTCACATGTAATATCAAGTTATAACAGTGCAGTAAATGACCCCACACAAGAGTGCTAGGTCAAGGACTGAAAATATGCAAGTTTTATGAAAAAACGATTTAAAATTAAGTGCAAACAGGAAATTCAGCAAACAGCTTTTGGTTGTGCTCTAAATACAGCTACTAATACAGAAATCAAGTTTAACAAGCCAGAAAATGCTCAAGCTAGGCAGCTATGCAGAAAAACTTAGCAAATAAACAGAGAAAAATACTTAAAATCTCAAAAGTGGCTCCCTTCTTCTCTCAGCGTTTTTCCTCTTGGAGGGTGCTTCACCAACAGCCAACAAGCCTGAAAAGATGCTCAAACCACGAGGCAACTAGGTTTTAAGAGAGGAAGATGAAGGAGTTATGGAAATGACCTAGTGGCCAATAAAACTACAGTTACAAGGCAGTAACCAGCTCTCCGGGGCAGGAAGCTGCTCAATGTTAGTCACTCCCACTGATAAACACAGAGACCCTCCTTCAGCCCAAGCAAAATGGCCTCACAGAAACTTTCAAACAGTTCAGGAACAGCAAGCCTGTAACTGAACTTTTTAACTCTCAGAAAAGTGGGAAAAAAGCAAGATTTTTTTTTGTTTTGTTTTTACAGAGATAGCAGAGGTTCACAAGTAATATCAAGTTATAACAGTGCAGTAAATGACCCCACACAAGAGTGCTAGGTCAAGGACAGAAAATATGCAAGTTTTAAGAAAAAACGATTTAAAATTAAGTGCAAACAGGAAATTCAGCAAACAGCTTTTGGTTGTGCTCTAAATACAGCTACTAATACAGAAATCAAGTTTAACAAGCCAGAAAATGCTCAAGCTAGGCAGCCATCATTTAGTGAATTAATTTCTCACTTCTCAACATAGCTCTTAACCTCAACACAAAAAACATGGACAAACAACAAAGCCAATCATGGGGGAATACAAATTCAGTTTTCACTTCTCACTCACCATACCTCTGAACTGTTAGCAAAAACAATAATAGGGGAATACAAATTGTAATGTGTGCTCACTTCTTATCATAGCTCTAAACTCTTAGCACAAAAAAAAGTGTTCTTACTTCTCATCATAGCTCTCAAGTCTCAACTCAGTCAGAAATGGTGGTGGCTAGGGATAGTAGGCTCTTTATACCCTGTACTAAAGGTACAGGGTTTGAGCCCGAATACCTCTAGCCACTAAGTGTGTTATATAAACAATCCTGATGCCAGGAACTGTGGTTTTTATAGGTGTCTTATTGAAGCAAATAATAAGCACCTTTAGCAAATTCTACTTTTACTGGAACGGTGGAACCACATATTGAGAACAGGAATGACAGTAAACTGCAGGACTGTATCGCGTTTAACCCGTGCTACGCTACCTCTCTACACACACATGCACATCCAAAATATTTTAGCATCTGCATCAATCGATTTAAGCAGCCTTCATTCAGTAATCTGAGTACTACATGCTGCCCCCATAAACAAGATCGATATCGCAGTAGATGGGGCTTAAAATAACTTTGCATGCTAAACTGGCAGTGGTAAACCTAACGTTTCTGAAATAAATGTTCTTAGCACAACCTGGTAGATCACCTGCTCTTTTTTTTCGAGCTATGATGATAGAACTCGTTTTGCCTTTGTCCAACAAAACTTTCAGTGGACCCACCGCCCCTGGGGACGAGTTTTGATAGCGACTCCTCCACAAGCTACAAGAGACTACTTGCGTAGCGTGAGTTAAAAGTATGATAGTTGTTAAAACTTCATTCTGTGAATGATCATTTGTATTATGCCTAATAGGTTTGTGCTGTGTAGTAGTGGAGAATACCGTTTGATTTATGTGATTAAGAATAGCAGAAGCTGCCTAATTCCAGCTCTTGGTTGCAGCTGAGAACTAAAAAAAATGACATGTAAAAAACCTGTAGGGAATTGCCAACTCTATGGTGGCTGGTAGACAGCTGGGCACTTTGGTGCCGTCTGAGGAATCACTACTCTTGCAATTCGTTGGAAGGGATATGCTATTGTAAGTAAAACCTAACCGTAGGAAAACAGCTCCAGAGTGTCAGAAAGGGTTGTTTTGTTTTGGTCCCCAGTGTGACAAACCCCGCTAGTGACTTTTCAAAATGGCGTAGCTCGGTGATCGCCCCGACTCCCAGTCCCGAGGCAAAAATCACCTCGTGAAAAACGGGCTAAGGAGGGCAGGGCTGAGTGAAGCAGGATCAAAAACATGTCGTGGTGGATCCCCACCAAGCGTGAGAATATGGGGGCATTTTCACACACACACACTTACCCTGAGTAGTGCTCAGCCTCTTCTGTTCCATCCTCGCTCCTCAGGGTACGCTGTATCCCCCAGCTGCCATTAATCCCTGCCCCTTCAGGGATCGCTTTCGCTGTATCTCCCGGCCCCTTCAGGGCTCACTGACTGTATTCCCGCTGTTAACTTAACCGCCAGCCGGAAATGATGATTCGAGCTCCTTGAGCTCAATTCTGACTGGCTAGTAGCCTGACGGTGCTGATGTCATCGTGCACGTGATGACGTCAGCTCCGACAGCGTGAAAATTTTAAAAAAGAAAAGAAAACTCGGAAATGAAGGGATGCCTCTCGGGAATCATGGCACCCCTTCATTTGGACCCCAAAACTCGGTAAAAACCAAGTAATTCGGAACGGTTGGGAGGTCTGTTCCTGAATGACAGAATCAACCAGTTAAATAAACAAATAAGCAGATCAGTAGTCAGGAATGAGAAAAATGAATACTAGTTGTACAGATCCAAATACAGCAAAAAGTAAGTATTACTTTACAAATCTGAACACTTTTAAAACAAATTCCTGAGGTCTAATGGCTTACCGGCAAGCAGAATGTAATTGCTGAAGAGCACTTGTGTCCTGGTGGGAGACTAGAAATTTAAAGATGGCTCCAAGCTCAGCAGGATTCTAATATAGACTTTGTATTGGGGGAGGGAGATAGCACAAGGGGTGTAAACCAGGTGGAATGCAAAGAAGAAACCAGAGAGGCAATCAGTGGAAATCAGTGAAGGCCTCAGAGGGTGTAAGTAATAATTCAAACTACCTGTAAAGTGAAGGAGAGAAGAGACAGCAAAGTTTATTAAGCTTAGGAGTGTGTCTTCACATTGACTTGCTGATTAGTAACCAGTTTGTGCACAGATTAGAGTAGGGAGATACATTAGCAATGAAGGGGAATGTATAGAGATGCAAATAAACAGGTGGGCCTCCAAGTGATACAAACTAAGGCAGAAATCACTGAGAGGGCTGTTTGATGGTTAATTTAGTCACAGGGATGTGAATTAAATGTATACTGTCTATTGGACAGTTAGGATTGCTGAACGAGTGAGGGGGTGGGGAGGACACAATGCTTCAACAGTCAGTTTTATTAGCAAGCTGAGAACTACTAAGAAATACTGCTAATGTAATAGCTTCACTCTCATAAAACATACAAGTAGAATGCCTGGGTGGACTGACCCTGCTCTTGAGGCTCAAAATGTATATCCTTGTTTAGTTTGCAGTACTGATTCCTTCTTATACTGCATGGGTGGAGTGGTAGCCGCAGACTGCAGATTTGCTTGAGTGTGTTCCTGCTCTTGAGGCTCAAAATGTATATCCTTGTTTAGTTTGCAGTACTGATTCCTTCTTATACTGTATGGGTGGAGTGGTAGCCACAGACTGCAGATTTGCTTGAGTGTGCTCCTGCTCTTGAGGCTCAAAATGTATATCCTTGTTTAGTTTGCAGTACTAATTCCTTCTTATACTGTATGGGTGGAGTGGTAGCCGCAGACTGCAGATTTGCTTGAGTGTGCTCCTGCTCTTGAGGCTCAAAATGGATATCCTTGTTTAGTTTGCAGTACTGATTCCTTCTTATACTGTATGGGTAGAGTGGTAGCCGCAGACTGCAGATTTGCTTGAGTCTGCTCCTGCTCTTGAGGCTCAAAATGTATATCCTTGTTTAGTTTGCAGTACTGATTCCTTCTTATACTATATGGGTGGAGTGGTAGCAGCAGACTGCCAATTTGCTTGAGTGTGCTCAGCAAGCAGAATGTAACTGCTGAAGAGCACTTGTGTCCTGGTGGGAGACTAGAAATTTAAAGACTTATTTGTAATTGACATAATTTTAACATTTGCTTTACCACTTAACAGCTGTTATGATATTGAAAGAGTTTTGAGAATCATGAAACTACATTGCATAGCCTTTGAAGGTCTTTGTGTTTTACTGCAGTTTGTGCAATAAAACAGAATGATTCACAAATATCAAATCACAGATAATACTGCACAGAGGATGGTGTAGCAGAGTGATATTTAACGTTATTCTACATCATGAACTCTAAATGCCCAGTTCATAAACACTAACACCACATATTTCTGGCACCAGCTATACTTCATGGGTTTCTGACATGCAACAGTACAGAGTGACCCAAAATACAATACAATTCTCTGACTTAGTTCCTCACTGCAATATATGGAAGTCATGGAAGTCACAATACCCACCCTGTGGCACTTTTACCCATCTCCACTTACCCTTCCTACTCCACTTTCTTGTGACAACAACAAAATAATAATGAATTAGTAATAATTAGATGAGAGGTCATTCTAGACTTTTGTGTGACAGATAGCTTAGTAGTGACCAACCCATAGTTCATCAAGAAAGACAGTCACAATAACAAAGTGGTCAGCACATAACACAAATAAACTTCCTCCTACGAAGGAAATGTCATTGGGGTCAAATTAAAGATTAGAAATGCATCTTTAGTGTAACAGTTGGCTTCAGCATAAACTACTTGACACCACAAACAGCTGCAAGCCGTGGTCAAAAATAGCTATAAGGTCAAGAGAGACTAAGATGAAGACTTGGAAGGTGACTGGAGCAAATGCACAAGAGGTCAAGAAAACACCCATGAATCTAACATCTAGAGAAGAAGAGAAAATAGGTGAAACTGAAAAAGAATGACAGAGTATCAAAACAGCATGAGTGAAGATGACAGAACAGATGTTCAGATGAGCCAAGTGTGGAAATAAGGTGCATAAGGAAAGCTGGTGTTGGAATCTAGAAATTCAGAAAGTTATTGAAAGAAGGAGTGCAGGAAGAAGTGGAAAACAGAAAATATGGACCAGACTAAGAAGGAATTAGAAGCTATGTACTCACCATAACGTTCCATCTGAGTAGGTGTATTCATTTGTCTGCAACCTGTGGGTTATGGATCCGATATCGGATCCGAACCGGCATGGTTTACCAGCTATGGATCCAAGCTCTCAGCTCCTCCCCTCACCCATAATGCCCTGCTCTACCCTCATGACCTCAGATCGAGTTTGCCAACAGCAAGAACACCCTGAAAAGGGTAACACAACATATGCAGGAAACTGAAAGGCCAGGGGGATAGGAGGGCGGGATGGTTGCAGACAAATGAATACACCTACTCAGATGGAACGTTATGGTGAGTACATAACTTCTAAATCTGAAGTAGGAGATTCATTTGTCTGCAACCTGTGGGACAGAGTCCCCAGCTACCTGAATCTTGGGCGGCCATCATGGAAGGATGTTCCGGAGCACCGCGGAGCCAAAGGATGCTCTACCCCTAGATGTAAGATCCAATTTGTAGTGGGAAATAAAAGTATGAGATGAAGCCCACGTGGCTGCTGCACAAATATCATCTAGAGGAATCCTAGCCTTAAAGGCTGCCGATGTAGAGACTGACCGGGTTGAATGGGCATGTACACCCTCCGGTGCGGGCCTTCCCGAAGCTTGATAAGCCAATAAGATACATTGTGAAATCCAGTGAGATAATGAGACTTTAGAAATTGGTTTGCCCAAGTTAAATTTAGCAAAGGAAATGAACAACTGGTCGGATTGCCTATGACCAGCCGTCCTGTTTAGATAAAATCTAAGTTGCCTGTGAACATCTAAGGAGTGAAGCTTGTATTCACCTTTGTTTTCATATTTAGGAAAGAAGACAGGGAGGTTAATGGATTGATTAATGTTAGCTTCAGAAGCTACCTTAGGAAGAAAGGACGGGTTGGTCCTGAGGTAAACACGGTCTGGATGAAAGACCAAGTAA
Source organism: Protopterus annectens (assembly GCF_019279795.1). NCBI lineage: Eukaryota > Metazoa > Chordata > Ceratodontiformes > Protopteridae > Protopterus > Protopterus annectens. The sequence goes on along the minus strand of NC_056737.1, from coordinate 855,520,837 downwards.
GGAGGTTTAGCTGATAATGCTTGAAGCTCTGAAACTCTCTTGGCCGAAGTAATGGCTACTAAAAAGACGGTCTTGAAAGATAAGAATTTCAGATCTACCGTCGCCGCCGGTTCGAAGGGGGGGTCGGTCAAGGCCTGGAGAACTAAGGAAAGGTCCCAAGGAGGAACCGCTTGCTTTACAGGGGGCCTGAGAAGAAAAGTACCTTTAAGGAAAATCTTACACAACTTGGCCGACATCAGTGGATTGGAGTCATGACCAATGTGATAATGGGAAATTGCCGCAAGTTGTACTTTGACCGTGGAACTGCTGGCACCATCATTAAAAAGAGTGGTTAAGAAATCAAGCACCAAAGGGAGAGGAACTGTGAAGGGGTTTAGGCCTTGCCGCTCCGCCCAGCGAGAACCGCTTCCACTTGCTGCGGTAGACTTTCCTAGTGGATGGCTTATGAGCTGCCACCAGGATGGCCTTAACAGGGACGAAATACCGAGTCCTGATCAAGAGTGGAACTGGAGCAGCCAAGCGGTCAGCTTCAGGTTGTCCAGGTTCGGAGGAGATAAGTTGGATGGATGAGATATCAGATCCGGAATGGGATCTAGAATCCAAGGAGGATTCACCGAGTGAGACCTTAGGAAGGGGAACCAGATCTGTCGAGGCCAAAACGGAGCAATGAGAATCATTCTGCACCCCAACCGAGAGGCTTTCTGAAGAACTTGGAGCATCAGAGGCAAGGGGGGGATAAGCATAAAGAAGACCGGGTGGCCAAGCATGCACCAGAGCGTCTCTTGGGGAACCTCCGGGAGGAGGTATCAGAGCGAAAAAACTGTCGCACTTGGTGTTTGAGGGAGAGGCAAAAAGATCGCAACAAGGAGTTCCCCACCGTGCGAATATGCGTTCCGCTACTTGAGTATTGAGAGACAACTCGTAAGGGGTGAGAATGGTGCGACTGAGTTTGTCTGCCAGGATGTTGGACCAACCCGGAATATGCGTTGCTATGAGAAAGCGGTTGGTGGAGATTGCCCATTCCCAAACTCTCATGGCTTCTCGACAAAGAGGGTAAGACCTGGTTCCTCCTTGCTTGTTGATATACCAGACAACCGACATGTTGTCCGATTGAATCACAATTGTTCCCAAGGGAAGAAAGGCCTGAAGTGCTAGCAACGCTAAGAGCACTGCTCTCTTCTCTAGAACGTTGATATGCAGTAAGGTCTCTGAATCGTTCCACGTGCCTTGGACGGTCCGGCCTGCAAAATGCCCCCCCACCCGAGGCGGGAGGCATCCGTGGTCACCGTGGCGAGAGGGGGAGAAGCACAAAATGGGCGGCCTCCGTGGAGATCTGGAGAGTGTAGCCACCACAGGAGGGACCGCTTGCAAGCCTTGCTGATCGCAATGGGATGATGCATAGGAAGAGCAAGATACGACCACTGGACTAGGAGTGTCAATTGGAGGATGCACATATTGAACCTGGCAAGAGGAAGAAGCGCTATAGCAGCCGCCATGGACCCTAGAGCCCTCAGGACCAACTTCGCCGGAACTGAGCTTGAGTGGAGAATGGCCCGCACCTGGAGTTGCAGATTTTGAACTCTGTCCGCAGTGAGGAAGGCTTTTAATCTCCTTGTGTCTAACCTGGCACCTATAAAATCTATGAACTGCGTGGGTGCTAGGTTGGATTTTTTTGTGTTTATAGTGATGCCCAGACGGGGAGCAAGATGGAGAAAGGAGTCTCGCGCCAATAGTAGTAGATGCCTTGTTGGGGCGGTAAGGAGCCAGTCGTCCAGGTAGGGAAAGACCTGTACCCCCTGAAGCCTCAGGTGGGCCGCTACCACTGCTAATACTTTGGTGAACACCCTGGGGGCTGTGGTGAGACCAAAGGGAAGGACCCGGAACTGGTAGTGACTGGCTCCCAGCCGGAAGCGGAGAAACTTCCTGGAGCGCCTGTCCATTAGTATGTGGTAGTACGCATCCTTGAGGTCTATGGAGCACATCCAGTGATTTTCTCCCAGAAGGGGGAGAATAGACTGCAGCGTGACCATTCGGAACTTCTCCTTGGGAACTGCCAGGTTCAAGAGTGAAAGGTCTAAAATTGGTCTTAGATCCCCCGTCTTTTTTGGCACTAAAAAGAACCTGGAGTAGAACCCTGATCCGATCTGGTCTGGGGGGATGGGCTGGATGGCTCTTTTCTTTAGCAGATGGCCAATTTCTGCCAAAGCGGCCTCCCACTGACCGGGTGGAATGTCGGGGAGGGACTTCAATTTTGGCAAGTGAAGAAAGGGGATACAGTATCCTCTGGATATGTTCTGGAGAACCGAGCGGTCTGATGTTATGGACTCCCATGCTGCCAGGTGCTCCAAAAAACGTCCCCCGACTGCCTCCAGAGTGGAGCAGCCGGGCAACCCCTCAGGGCTGCTGCGCGGGCCGTTCAGAGAAGGGTTCTCTGGACCCGAAGTTCCTGGGAGCCCCTCTGCCCCTAGGGCGGCGTCCTCCCTGTCCTCCTCTGCCACGGAAGGACTGGTTGTCCGGAGCAGGCTGGGATTGCTGCGACTTCCGGAACCACATCTTCTTCTGACCCTTTTGGTTCCTAGAATAGGGCCTCTGGGGTGCAGAGAAGCGGATTCCGACGGCAGACAGTGTCTTCCCATCCTTCTCGCTCTGGGTCAAAGTGTCACGAACAGTTTTGCCAAAGAGGGCAGAACCATCGAAGGGGGCGTTCGCAAATGACGCCTTGAAGGGCTCTGAGAAATCGCAATGACAGAGCCAGGCCTGATGTCTAGTAACTAGGCCTGCCCCTGCGGCTCTAGTGGCGCCTTCCGTAGCATGGGAGAGTAGCCGCATAGAGGTATTGGTAACGGACCTGAGAGTGGCCATGCGGGTGGAGTGCAGCACTTTGTCCTCCTCCGACATGGACTCTGGGGGGGATGCAGCGTATTCTTTAATAAGATCGCGCTGCATCCTAATCACATGTGCCAGATAGTTCAGCGCCCTTACAGAGAAGGTCGCTGAACTAAACATCTGCTTCCCCAAGCGGTCCATCATCCGAGACTCCTTGCTCGGGGGATGGACTGAGGGACTCTCCTGAGCAAGTTCCCTCTTGGTGGCCGCCGTCAACATGGCATCTACCGGAGGCCCCTTACTCCAATGGGCACGGTCAGCCGGGGGACTGAGAATACGGTCGGGCCTTTTAGGGATTGGCTCCACGGTGTCCGGATCCTTCCACGCCCTGGTGGTAATGAGGTCCACCAGGGGGTCGGCAGGAGGGGACACCCAAGAGGTAGACGGGCCTGCTTCAAATGCCTCCAAGAACATGGACTCGTCCGAGGAAGACTTGGGGGCAGACCACCCTCCCCTTATGCAGAGCATTTCCATGATGTCTCCAAATGAGACATCCTCGGGGGGTGACCGTGGGGAGCCTTCCCCTTCCTCCAAATCCGTGTCTTCTGTGAGAGACTTGGGGGAGTCTATGTGCCTCCTTTTGCACGTATGTTTGCGGGGAACATCCTCCGGGGGGCTGTCAGAGGACTCCTCGCAAACAGTAACCTGTTCCAGGGGAACAACTTGGGGCACAGGAGCGGGCTGTCCCAAGGGCCGGATGGTGGAAGCCTGACCCAGCGCAGAGGGAGCGCGGGACGGAGCCGAAGCAAGTGCCGGGGGTCCGGAGACCCTCAACAGGGCCCTCTCCACTACATCAAAAGCCGAAGGGGAGCCGACCTCGACTAAAGGATCCGACAATCGGCTCCCGATCGGAGCCGGCGCCGAAGCGCTCAGATCCGAAGGGACAGTGCGCTCCGACACAGACGGCGCCGAAGGAGCACTGATCCCCCCGGATCCGAAGCTCGGATCCAGGCTCCAAGAAGTCGGATCCGAAGCACTCGAGGGCAGGGTCGGATCCGAAGTACCAAGTACTATCGGCGCCGACCCACCCCCGGCTCCGAAGCTGCTCGGCTCCAACTGCTCCGAACCCGGGTAGCGGGTCGGAGAAGGAGCAATTGGCTTGAAAAAAGGGGTCGAGCTCCCCCCCAGAGGGGGGGGGAGGCAAGAGCACTCCCATCTGCATCTGGGCCTGGATGAACCTTCTCATCATCCGGTCCAGATCAGCGTCTGACAGGCTATAAGTTGATCTCGATGAGGCTACCGAGGTAGGCCTTGAGTGCCTCCTCGATAGCCTCGAGGGAGATCGGGTCTCCTCCTCCTCAGGTCCCGGTGAAAAACACACTGGAGACTGGAGCCGAGGAGGGGGAGAGCCAGCAGACAAGGAGGCCGGAGGAGAAGCCCGCTTGGCTGGCGGGGCCGAAACAGAGGTCTCGGCCCGCCGCTTATGGTGCTTCTCCCTCTGGTCCTTCTTTCTAGCTTCCCTCTCCTCCGAACCACTACAGGGAGGTTGAGTCCCAGGAGGAGGAGGGGGAGCTGGAGAGGAGACAACCGAAGAAACGGTTACCCCCGAAGGAGCGGAGGCTGGAGCCGAGTCCGGTGGCAAAAGACCCGCCAAGACAAGCTTGGACCTCCGCTCCTTCAATGCCCTGGGGTTGAACCCTGCACAAATGGAACATCCAGAAGTGAGGTGTTCAACCCCAAGGCATCTAACACACCGAGTGTGGCCATCAGCCGGGGAAATCTTATGGCCACACTCGGTGCACTTGGAGAACACAGCTTTGGGCTGTTCAGACATCCCAAAAGCAAAGAAAGTTACTTAAACTAGTTTAAAGTAAAGTAACAAAATCACTCAATAGGCCCAAACACACACTACGCTACCAGCGAGGGGAGGGATAAGTAAAATTAAATTTTAAAACACTAAAAGTATGATTAAATAAAAGGGAAACCTACACTTCCACACAACTTTCACACAAAACTTCAAAAATTAGTACTTTAAGAGTAATAAAACTGCACTTAGCTGGAGAGCTTAGAAAACACAATCTGGTCACCATGCGCGGCAAACGAGATCTGAGGTCATGAGGGTAGAGCAGGGCATTATGGGTGAGGGGAGGAGCTGAGAGCTTGGATCCATAGCTGGTAAACCATGCCGGTTCGGATCCGATATCGGATCCATAACCCACAGGTTGCAGACAAATGAATCTCCTACTTCAGATCACTAGTTATCTCACAAAGATGCTAAGAGCTCAGTCACAAGGGCAAAGAAGAAGGGATCAGAGAGCCTCTCCCAACTTCTTGTGACTCAGAATGATAGCACAAAGAAGTTGTATTGAGTTGTAAAGCAATGGCAGAAAGAGAAAGAAGATGATCAGCAGATTCTATTCATAAGGGATACATTAAACAATATGCTTACCATTCTAGAGAACATCAGGGGCAGAAAGAAAGAAAGAACATTTCAGAAAGCTTCTGAATGAAGAAAACCCCACAATTTTCTTCTGCATACATGGACTGTGTAAAATGAAGTCAGAGGAAAATAACAGGCCCAGATAAAGTCATAGCAGATGTCATCAAGACATTGGGTGCATTATTAGAGAAATGACTCTGGAGAGTACTCATTGTGGTATGGGTGGATATCCCACATGACTGGAGAATAAACAATCTAGTGCCGGTATACAAGTACAAAGTGAATACGTTCAACTGTGGGCTTTACAGGGGTTTCAAACTCTTGCACTGCATGAAAGTACTACAGAGGGTGATTGATAAATTAATACACACATAGCAGAAAGTAAGATGTGAGATGAACAATTCAGGTTCAGATCAAGCTGCAATACAGTTGACTTAATACTTGCAGTGAGTCAAATCGTGGGAAAGAAGCTTGAGCTGTGGAAAAAAAGTCCAACTGGGCATTAATAAATTTGGAGAAAGCACATGGAAAGGTCCAAAGGAAGTTGCTTTAAGCAGTCCTGCAATGATTCAAAGCCTCAGCAACACTGGTAGAATTAGTGTAGGTTATGAATAAGAACCTATGATGCAAGTGCAATCAGTGATCAGAATAACAGAAAAATTCCCAGTGGATGTGAGTGTGCATCAGGGTTCAATTTATACTGGTGACAGACAGCATTAGCAAACAGGTTGGAGGGTATAGCTCAACAAAGCTGTCATGTGAACAACGTGGCATTACAAGCAGACTCTGAAAAAGAATTTCAGCAAATGAAGGGAGACTTGAAAGCAACACCAAAGACACATGGGCATGAAACAGTACAGACAAGACAGTGATCTCGACAACAAATTGGTGAAATTAGAAGCCAGAAATTGAGACAGAAGACAAAATATTTGAATAGGTTATCAATTTCAAGCATCTAGAAAGTGTAGCTGAGAAATGAAAACTGAATGATGTGGTCAAATCTAAAAATCAGAGGTGCTGTTGCCAGTTGATGTGAAGCATAGGGGCAGCAATCAACAGAAGAATGCAGAAAAAGATGAAAAGTAAGGTGCCCAAAAACAGTAATGCAACCACTACTTCTGTATAGCACAGAAATTGGGCAGTAAGGCAGAACAACTGAGGAAATTTGAGATGATGGAGATGACGTGCCTGAGACAGACAGTAGGATGCGTGCTGTAGGAAAGACAATGAAATAAATACATTAGAATGGAAGCCAGTGTAACCCCAATTTCAGAGAAAGTCAAGGAGAACAGATTATGGTGGTTCAGTCACTTGTGCAGAAAGCAGAAGATGAACTGATAAAGTGGATTTTGAAGAGATATGAAGAAAGTATAGATGAGTGCATTGCATGAGAGAAGACCTGCTGCAGTCAGCCATGACTGTAGAAGAAGGTAGGAGAGTTACTCTGAATCCAGAGAGGTGGCAGCAGATGACACGATACCCCAACCACATGTAAATATATAAAAAAAAAGATGATGATGACTTCTTATGACAGATACCACTAGATCTGAATTGCCTTACACAGGTCATAAGACTCTGTG